>NC_092229.1:49433930-49496430 GCF_036320965.1 Panulirus ornatus | reverse complement strand
TCGTGGGGGTCGGCCCGGCAACGCGCGAGGATCGAACCCATGTACTCAAAGGATGAAGCAGATTACATATGACGTCTGGTATGGGAAATAAAGCCATTATTTCCCTGGCATACGTAGCTGGATCTCTTCGTATACTTTTTTGTTGTTGTTGGCCTATATGTGTGTGTGTGTGTGTGTGTGTGTGTGTGTGTGTGTGTGTGTGTGCGTCATATATGTGCCTTTAAGCACATATGGACGCGTCAAAGTCCTTCACCAGCATTTCCCCTGCCACCCACCCACACACACACACATACACACCCACACACACACACATACACACACACACACACACACACACACACATACACACACACACACACACACACACACATACACAAACACATACACACACACACACACATACACACACACAGGAACAATAGCCCAGGAGGGTGTAGGATGGGAGGTCAGGTTCCTGGTGTAAAAACGCAACATTATGTATGACCCAAACGACCATTGTTCCCCTGTAGACTGGCGTTGTTTAACCAGACGTCAAGATGCTTGGGAAGGTCAGAGGTCACGATGTGTGGGAAGGTCAGAGGTCATGATGTGTGGGGGAAGGTCAGAGGTCATGATGTATGGGAGAAGGTCAGAGGTCATGATGTGTGGGAAAGTCAGAGGTCATGATGTGCGGGAGAAGGTCAGAGGTCATGATGTGTGGGAGAAGGTCAGAGGTCATGATGTGTGGGAGAAGGTCAGAGGTCATGATGTGTAGGAGAAGGTCAGAGGTCATGATGTGTGGGAGAAGGTCAGAGGTCATGATGTGTGGGAGAAGGTCAGAGGTCACGATGCCTGTAAAGGTCAGAGGTCATGATGGTTTGGGCTGGATGGGGGTCAGCAGTTATCATATATGCCAGGATCACAAGCCCCTGAGGATATATATATATATATATATATATATATATATATATATATATATATATATATATATATATATATATAAATATATATATATATATATATATATATATATATATATATATATATATATATATATATATATATATATATATATATATATATATATATATCCTCAGGGGAAGGGAGAGAAATGAACGCTTCAAATGATAATACACTAGCTTAATACAGGACAGATACTATCTCCAGGATAGTCTACACTTGCATTGCCCAGGATGAAGGTCTGCCACCAATGTTATTACAACATTTATGTTCAACACATGACAATGTTCTGGACTCACCCTCACCCCCCCCCCCTCCACCCAAACATTTACAGATGTCGGTATATCTAAACACTTCACTCAGAGTCCATGAATAATGATATACGAGTCTCCATGGCAGGAAAAAAAAGGAATATATATATATATATATATATATATAGATAGATAGATAGATAGATAGATAGATAGATAGATAGATAGATAGATAGAAAGATAGACAGATAGATAGATACATACATACATACATACATACATACACACACAGATAGATACATGGATAAGCCAGAATGATAAGTACATAAAGAATAAGATAAATATATCTGTACAGAAGTTATCTTTATCCCTCTATCTAACATAAACAGCTTTCACAAGGGGTCCACTGGTAAATATATCCCCCCCCCCCAAGCAATCATACCACCTCTGCAATAAAATAAGTACGAATAAATATTTATCAATGATGTGTCCTTTATCCAACCTAAGACGACGTATATTGAAAGTGGACTTACAAAAAAATTTTACACTCTAGTACAGAGGTTTTTGATTTTTTTTTTTTATATATGTGTGGTCCATTTACAGACTCCTACTGTGTCTGTCAACCACTGACAAACTCCCACTGTGTCTGTGGACCACTGACAAACTCCCACTGTGTCTGTGGACCACTGACAAACTCCCACTGTGTCTGTGGACCACTGACAGACTCCCACTGTGTCTGTGGACCACTGACAGACTCCCACTGTGTCTGTGGACCACTGACAGACTCCCACTGTGTCTGTGGACCACTGACAGACTCCCACTGTGTCTGTGGACCACTAACAGACTCCCACTGTGTCTGTGGACCACTGACAGACTCCCACTGTGTCTGTGGACCACTGACAGACTCCCACTGTGTCTGTGGACCAGTGACAGACTCCCACTGTGTCTGTGGACCACTAACAGACTCCCACTGTGTCTGTGGACCAGTGACAGACTCCCACTGTGTCTGTGGACCAGTGACAGTCTCCCGCTGTGTCTGTGGACCACTGACAGTCTCCCACTGTGTCTGTGGACCACTGACAGTCTCCCACTGTGTCTGTGGACCAATGACAGACTCCCACTGTGTCTGTGGACCACTGACAGACTCCCACTGTGTCTGTGGACCACTGACAGACCCCAGCAGTGTCTGTGGACCACCTTCACCATATATCCAACATCATATCGGGTCTGAAACCTCAACTGGTAACAAATAGCACCATCCAAACCCTTAATTACAAAGAGTAATAATGGCAAAGTTAATTTATTGATTTAATTACATCTATCATCCTCTGGGCCACTGTGAAAGAGGCCATGGTCCACTAGTGGACCGCGGACCACATATCATGACTCCTTGTGCTCTGGACCATAAACTCTATACTGATTTATCTTACTTTAATTTAAGAGAGTGGATAAATTAAGTTGATGTGATTTATGTCTATGCAATCATACTGATTCACTTTCATTATCATAACTATCATTATCATCATTATCATTGCGTATTTGCAGTCCCGAATTTATTGATGATGAGTTTGAGAAGATATATTCTATTGGATCCCAGTTAAAGTACCATAGATTTTTCATTGATAAATTCCTTAAGTTAAACTCAAACCTCCCCGAGACACCAAGAATCTTTTAGTTTTCCCTTTAAATAATAATTTCACTTTACGTCCCATGTTGCTTAAATCCTTTAATGTAAATGATGCCTCCAGCAACGATATTACTATAACGAATATTTTAATCAGGAACTCACCAGAAAGTTCTTCTGGATGCATCTATAAAGTGCCATGTACAAACTGTGGTAAGTTTTATGTTGGGCAGACTGGTAAGGATCTTTCAGTTAGACTAAAGCAACATAAATATAGTATAAGAACAGGACAAGAATCAAATGCCTTGTTTAATCACGTTAAAACTATCATCATTGTATAGAGTGGAGTAATGCCATCTCAGTTATTAACTCTAACTCCAGCACCACGAGAAATATCACTGAATCTTTTATTATCAAACACACAGAGAATTATAACCTTAATATTAGTGAAAGTCTATACAAATTGGATAACTTTATGATAAAATTTGTAAACAATTCCCCTTCTTGCTCACCTAATAAGTTTATGATACGCTCGTTGTGTGTCTTGGACAATCACTTGTTTACCAAATGGCGTCCTAGCTACGTCTCTTCGTTGTATATCAACTGACTTATATTTCTTTCTTGTAGCTCCCCTGATGATGTGATTATTACACGAAAGTGCACTTGGGAACTTATCGTGTTCATTTCACCGTGGACTCATATATATATATATATATATATATATATATATATATATATATATATATATATATATATATATATATATATATATATATATATATATTATCCCTGGGGATAGGGGAGAAAGAATACTTCCCACGTATTCCCTGCGTGTCGTAAAGGGCGACTAAAAAGGAAAAGGAGCGGGGGGCTGGAAATCCTCCCATCTGGTCTCTAGTTTTCCTAAAGAAGGAAGGCCAAGTGAAAATATTCCCTCGGAGGCTCAGTCCTCTGTTCTTAACGCTACCTCGCTAATGTGGGAAATGGCGGATAGTATGAAAAAAACAATATATATACATCCGTCCTTGGAATACATACCCCCAATAAGGACTTCCATCATAGATCTAATTTTAAGCCAGGAGTCCAACATAGCATGGCTATAGAATCAACATAGCATAACACATCTATACAAGGTATATGGGAGGAGATTCGAAGCCTATCTTCTATGGTGTCTGAGGCGGGTGTGATGTGTGCTAGAACCCATTAAGCCATCAAGTGTGAGAGGGTGAAGTTCATTAAGCAATACATTAAGCCATCAAGTGTGAGAGGGTGAAGTTCATTCAGCAATAATCACAAATAATATCTCCAAAATATGATATATGTATCTGTCTTAGATTAAAAATTCCGGTTCATACGCGACTATGTCATTATATACTGATAATGAAAAAATGAGACAAACATAGAATATTACTTTTTTGGGAATCGTTTTTGTATTCAGTTGAAAAGGAAAAAAAAATCTCTATGTTTAGGATTAATGTGGAAGGATTAATGTAATAGGATTAATGTGGTAGGATTAACGTGGTAGCATTTCCAGGTGGAGTTAGATGCACCAGCTAACTCCACACGTCTCTCCAACACCACGTGAGGCCATCTCCACCAACACTTCCACCACCACCACCACCACCACCGCAGGTTCTATGTAATCAAGAAATTCATCGGCATGTATAATTAATCAGCCCCCAAGGCATAATAACTTACATACTTAGCCCAAGTCAAGTTTGTAAAACCCAGATCTTTATTTACCATCATAGATTATAGTGATGACTAGAATGTAATAATTATCCCGTAGAAAGAAAAAATATAACAATGTTAAATTCACCAACAAGCTTCTTAACAATCGCGAAAAAGGATCTCCTTTTTCACTTGTTTTGGAATTTTGAGATCGGTTCGAACCCTAGTCGCGGCAGTCGGCCCACAGGCAATATAGCTGTTTGTCGTACCTTAAGGGCTGGTCGATAAATTGGGTGCCTAGCTTACCGGATAGGGTATCTATCTATCTATCTATCTATCTATTTATCCACCTATCAATCTATCTATTTATCCACCTATCAATCTATCTGTCTATTTATCAATCTATCTACCTATCTATCTATCTATCTATCTATTTGTCAATCTATCTACCTATCCATCAATCTGTCCATTTACCTATCCATCAATCTATCCACCTATCTATCTATCTATCTATCTATCTATCTATCCACCTATCTATCTATATATCCATCTATCCACCTACCCATCTATCTGTACACCTATCTATCTATCTACCCACTTATCTATCTATATATCAATCTATCCACCTATCCATCTATCTGTCCACCTATCTATCTATCTATCCATCTATATTGTAAAAGAGATAGCATGGATTAAGAGGCCATGCAGATGTCCTCATGCCAGACTTCGTCTCAGCCACCATGATCAAAGATGTCTTATCTCGACAGCTAAATGGGCCCCCCCTGGGGTAACTACCTCCGGCCATATACAGCGTTGGTCGACAGCCCTTTGGAGAACGCATCAACGTTGACAATTGCCCTTCAAAAATATAATACAACTTCAGGTCCTTGGCATTCATTCAGCGGGCGTCGCTAGTCACTATGGCAATGAGAGAGAGAGAGAGAGAGAGAGAGAGAGAGAGAGAGAGAGAGAGAGAGAGAGAGAGAGAGAGAGAGAAAGTAGTCCGGGATGTATCGTAATATCTTCTGTGGTTTTATCATTCCCGTAATCCTCTCTCCTCTCTGTAACACCGCTGGACAGGAAGACCCAACCCCCCCCTCCCCCTAATGAGGCGCCGCAAGGAATGAGGAAAGTCATGAAGGCATGTAACACACACACACACACACACACACACACACACACACACACACACAACAGCAACAAATGTATTACGTCGAACTCCTCCCCCCTCTTCACCTTCTCACAGACACAGACACATCATCAGCCAAAGCTTTGACCACGGCATACATGTTAATCGCACCAGGACCAGAGAATGACCTCCCTCCCACGACACACACACACACACAGAGCGACGCGTGAAAGAGCACGAAAGGTTAATTGCTAAGGCGTTGGCGACGAGTCAGCCCGCGGTAAATATATGGCGGCTGGCCTGTCGCTCCTCTGGCAGCTGGAGAGAGAGAGAGAGAGAGAGAGAGAGAGAGAGAGAGAGAGAGATAGAGAGAGAGAGAGAGAGAGAGAGAGTGTCAGTCTAGCTCTTTCAAAGCAATACAGACCAGCAGACTCAGTATCACACATGGAATTGAAATATGTGAGAGTGAGTGTGGAAACCACATATTGCGAAATGGGGTCAAGAGGAAGCCAACACGATATTCAATCCATGTGTAAGTACACACGTTCGACTGTACAGTTCGCCACATGACTGACCATTTATGATACGTCAGTGCATGGAAGGAGAATGGACCCTAATTTCCATTATTTTCTCCATTCCTTTCTAAGGGCATTTGACAAAATGCAAAAGCTTGGCGGAGGAAGTAACGAAACAAAACATGAGAGCTAATCTAAGAAGATGGTTCTGTAGGAAAGAGAACCATGCCTTAAGGTGTTTTATCAAGAGGGCCACATGGGGGAAAAGGGCATTAAAGCCATTCCTGTCTTATGAAAGAAGACTATGGCATGGTGATGATCTTCAGTTGGCACTACGTAGAGTGTAGGTGACACGAGAGTGAACAAACACATGCGTTATCATCACAGCAGTACGCGAGTGAAGGAGAGATAAAGAAAAGAGAAAGAGTGCAAAGATGATTTGGCACAGTCGACTTCTGGAGAGCATATGAAGCATAAGCAACACACATAGCTCTCGGTCCGTCCACCTTGTTCAGGGTGGCAAAGAGATGGTTAGAAGTCTCTCCTATCTCTCCACAGCTCCTCAGCTAACTGGTCTCTCCTAGGTAGAGCCTCGGTACCCTTCTAAACTGCACTGGGAGGTGGAGCAGAGATTTTTTAGACAACCTAATTGAAGGAAGAGGATGAAACACACCAGTAAGAGAAATCCCACATTGAACACACGATTTACACAGAAAACAAATGTAATAGTGTCTTAGAAGAACAGGAAGTATTTTAATATATTCTGAACCAAATATATATATATATATATATATATATATATATATATATATATATATATATACATATCAATCACCTTTTTTTTATCTGGATAATATGTCAGTAGGTTGCGCGTGCAATTCCATGACCTTGTAATGTGATCTCTGATAATTGGAACCGTCCATATAATTCAACACCACCAGCTCCATGCATAAACTACATGTCAGAGACTTCGCGTACACGTCATTCAATTTGTGCAACCACACACACACACAATCTCTCTCTCTCTCTCTCTCTCTCTCTCTCTCTCTCTCTCTCTCTCTCTCTCTCTCTCTCTCTCTCTGTACACTCTCAGTGACCCTGAACATACTCTGTGTACACTATCATGGACTCACTGTCCCAACACACTCACTGTACACTGTCACTGATTCACTGCACAGACCAACACACTCACTGTACACTGTCACCGATTCACTGTACAGACCAACACACTCACTGTACACTGTCACTGATTCACTGTACAGACCAACACACTCACTGTACACTGTCATTGATTCACTGTTCAGACCAACACACTCACTGTACACTGTCACTGATTCACAAGAACCCAGTCTGCCTCGTACGCACCTGAACACTTTGGAATGGACCAGCAGAATCATGATCACTTCTTTACGTCAATATCTATCATACCGAACTCGCTTTCTCATCTTCGCCAGGTAGCGTCAGGAACAAGCTAAAATAGCCTCATTTGCATACGTCCAATCCACAGTCGTCACGCAGAATGTATAAAGACATAGTCTCCCATCTATAAAGATGCAATACAGACTATTCTAGTGTTTACCACTGCCGCTCCACACGCCCTGACGGAAAGTTACCGCACATCCCCCATATACCACATCGCTTCATTTCTTTCCATCCTACGCACGCCTCTCCCATATCATGGGACCTGAAATTATAAAGTCTGTTCTGAGACAGAAGTTTTCGTCCAGTTTTCCGTGGCAGCCTCATCCCACATCCCTATTTATGGTTCAAATGTATATATATAAAAAAAAATTCCCCATTCCTGGTTTGTCTAAATTTCTTTGGACACCTTTATATCTGAGGGAAAAAAAATAATAATCTTTTCCCTTCCTATTATTTTTCGGAAGACTATTACACGTCTGGTAAAGTTAATGGTTACACCAGCCCCTTCGAACACTTCCAGATGAGTCTTAAAATTTGTGGTAGGGGGTAAAAAAAAATAGAAAATAAAAATCTGATCTGATTTTCTTCCTCGTTGAATGAAAGACATCCTTCTTTCCCTGGTTTATTCCAGTTATATGTGTCGCGTAACATAAAAGTGGCCTTCACGTGAGGGGGGGGGACTTTGCGAAGGAGGAAGTTCTTCAATCAGATGAATTCAGTCGAGTCTATACGTCTGAACAAAACACATAACAAGAACTTTAGCGTTCCAATCCTCTATCTATACCCATTCGGCAACGTAACTACACAGGAACTACTTACATGATTAAATTCTTCCGGGAAGATGAATACAAGAAATGGAAAAGGATAAACGTATGGTAGGGAAAGAAAACAGGAGGGGTATAAAAAAAAGGGAGAAGGATAAACCCATGGGAGGGAAAGAAAACAGGAGGGGTATAAAAAAAAGGGAGAAGGATAAACCCATGGGAGGGAAAGAAAACAGGAGGGGTGTAAAAAAAAGGGAGAAGGATAAACCCATGGGAGGGAAAGAAAACAGGAGGGGTGTAAAAAAAAGGGAGAAGGATAAACCTATGGGAGGGAAAGAAAACAGGAGGGGTATGAAAGAAAATGGAGAAGGATAAACCCCCCATGGGAGGGAAAGAAAACAGGAGGGGTATAAAAAAAAGGGAGAAGGATAAACCTATGGGAGGGAAAGAAAACAGGAGGGGTATAAAAAAAAGGGAGAAGGATAAACCCTATGGGAGGGAAAGAAAACAGGAGGGGTATGAAAGAAAATGGAGAAGGATCAATGTATAATAGTGAGAGAAAACGGGAGGGACATTGTAGAAACTTTCAAGTGGAAAAAAAATAAATATAAATGGTTCTATATGAACTTGTTTCTTTAGGGCTAGTTAGGAGACAAGACTGCTA
Organism: Panulirus ornatus; assembly: GCF_036320965.1. NCBI lineage: Eukaryota > Metazoa > Arthropoda > Malacostraca > Decapoda > Palinuridae > Panulirus > Panulirus ornatus. Next base: position 49,487,451 of record NC_092229.1, on the reverse strand, counting down.
TACTCTGACAATGTTCACATTGTTCAAAATCAGCGCTTCCTCCCTAAGGGGGGGGGGGCGGGGGGGGGGGGGACGGTCATAATCACAATGCCCTGAACTTTTGATCATGTTCACAATGTTCATAAGCACCTCTCTCTCGCCAAGGGGGGATGGAGGGGAGGGGGGGGGGGGGAAGGAAGAAAGGATATGGCAGTGTTCAATGATCCTTGAACTGTATAGGTCGTGTTGACAATGTTCACAAGCACTCTCTCTCTCTCTCTCTCTCTCTCTCTCTCTCTCTCTCTCTCTCTCTCTCTCTCTCTCTCTCTTCCCAGGGAAGGAGGAGCAGGGGGGGGCGTGGCGTGGGGGGGGGATAGAAGGGGGAGTGGCAGTATCCACTGACCCTTGAACTTGAGGTCATGTTCGCAATGTTTACATTCAGACCTGAGCCCTTCAGTTCCACGTCATATTCACGACGTCCGGACACACTCAGCTCTCTCTCTCTCTCTCTCTCTCTCTCTCTCTCTCTCTCTCTCTCTCTCTCTCTCTCTCACCTTCGATCTCCCTTAAATGGCCCGCTTATCCAAGGACAAACACACACTTTATCAATTACCATTAATTACTTACCCAACCCTCCCCCCACCTCCCCAACTCCCCCCCTCCCCAAAAAGGGGGGAAGGGAAGGTGGGGGGAGGAGGGGAGGGGAGTGATTTAAGTCTATCGTAAATCTAAGCGGTGTCCTTCTGACGTACGAGATTATGGAAGGTTTTGCGTACGGTATGTGTGTGAGAGAGAGAGAGAGAGAGAGAGAGAGAGAGAGAGAGAGAGAGAGAGAGAGAGCAAAACCACGTCCAGACCAACACTGACATACCAACCAAATCAGAGCAGAGGAGGGAGGGGAATGACAAGAGGTAAGACGCTACTGGGAACTGTAAAAAGTTTTTTGAAACTGAAACTGATGCCACACACACACACACACACACACACACACAAGTGGGTACTGGTAGTACTGAGCTCTTTTAAAACTTGGAAGCGGATGGAACGTGGAAATGAAAGGCATGGAATTATTGACACAGAACGATGTACGTAGATTTAGGGTTTCCAAGGGGGGTGTTTTGAATGATAATTCTCACGAGAGAAAAGACATTTGCCATGTTTAGCTGCTCTCTCTCTCTCTCTCTCTCTCTCTCTCTCTCTCTCTCTCTCTCTCTCTCTCTCTCTCTCACACACACACACACACACACACACACACACAAACATACAGGGTGTCGTTCAATGGACACCCTGAGTTTGAATACAGATACGCGTCGCGTCTGAGGCAAACTCAGACCCAGAGGCAAAGGTAGAGAGATAGTCGTGTATATATATATAAAAAAAATAAAGTTGGAGGTAGAGCTAACTCTCGGGGTCGGAGGTAGATGGCTCACATACTCATAACCAAAACATTCCTAATACCAAAGTTCAGGCCGGGGAACTTTCAATTATCTTTTCATATTTTCTTTTTTTTTTCTGTGAGCCAGTTTTTTTTGGGAGCTAACTTTTTGTGAGCTAACTTTGCGAAAGAGAGAAAAAAGACTCTCGTTTGTCAAATGTAAATCCCAGGAGAGTATATATATATATATATATATATATATATATATATATATATATATATATATATATATTATCCCTGGGGATAGGGGAGAAAGAATACTTCCTGCGTGTCATAGAAGGCGACTAAAAGGGAAGGGAGCGGGGGGCTGGAAATCCTCCCCCTTTTTTTTTCTCTCTAAAAGAAAGAACAGAGAAGGGGGCCAGGTGAGGATATTCCCTCAAAGGCCCAGTCCTCTGTTCTTAACGCTATCTCGCTATCTCGCTATCGCGGGAAATGGCGAATAGTATGAAAGAAAGAATATATATATATATATATATATATATATATATATATATATATATATATATATATATATACTAGGCTACCATTAATATAGCCTTACCTTTTTGCTAATTCTATTTAATTACGAAATCAATGTAATTATCATATACCACTGCAGCGAGGATGAGTTTACGCCGATGAGAAGACAAGTGTGGGGAAATGAGAAATGAATTCTGATGACCAGTGATACATTTCTAATCATCGCTGAGCTGATTATCATCGCTGGGCGAGAGCTGGCTGAAATGACATGTGTTGCAATGGCATGTGTTGCAATGACATGAGTTGCAATGGCATGAGTTGAGTTGAGTTGCAATGGCATGAGCTGAGTTGAGTTGCAAAGACATGAATTGAGGTGAGTTGCACTTGTACTGATGTGTGCAGTAGCCAGTTCAAGAGAACAAACACGAAAATATATCAAATCTCTAATAGAAAAAAAATTGCCAAAAAAAAAAAGGTTTTTTTTTCATACTCTCGCGCCACAGATACTGAGCAAAAAAAAAAAAAAAAAATAGTTATATCACTTGACCAACCTCACAGCTGGCCAACCAGCCAGAGTCAATACACACAAATCCGGCTCCTTTTAATAATCTCTACAAGCTTTACAATGGAACTCTCCCAAGAATCTGTCTTTCTTCCTCCAAACACCTCTCTCTCTCTCTCTCTCTCTCTCTCTCTCTCTCTCTCTCTCTCTCTCTCTCTCTCTCTCTCTCTCTCCTGCCTCCATGACGCCCATCGTCCCCCCACAGCACAGTGCGACGGTGTACTCATGCGCTGATAATGGACCTTGGATCTCCCTACGTCACAAACAAACCCCCCATAACTCCACGTCCCTACGCCAATGGCTTACCCAAGACAGAAATGTCTGGATCGCTGCTGAGTTCCACACTCACTCTCTTTAAAGAAAAAAACAAACAAACAAACAAACCCATCCCTTACCCTCTAAGAAACCAGCCTCTGTGTTCCTTAGGCTATCTTGCACAGCCGACCACACCCTCCCTAAGGCAGAACGCCATCTTCCTCCTCCATCCACACTGGGCCACCACCTTTTTAACACGCGCTTAACTTTCCCTGCTCCTCCACCCACCCACCATCACAAAGGACACCAACAAACTTACATACATACGCCCCTGGGAACACTGGCTGTTGCTGGATCTGGGATGAAATAAAGAATCTTTTAGTTTCCCCCTCTGTACTAACATCACTTCGCCCATGCCATCCTAAGCTATACTTCATCTACCAGGTCACATACTTCATCTACCAGGTCACATGTTTCATCTACCAGGTCACATATTTCATCTACCAGGCCACATATTTCATCTACCAGGTCACGTTTCATCTACCAGGTCACATATTTCATCTAGCAAGTCACATATACTTCATCTACCATGTCACATGTTTCATCTACCAGGTCATATTTTTCATCTACCATGTCACACATATACTTCATCTACCAGGTCACATATTTCATCTACCAGGTCACATGTTTCATCTACCAGGTCACATATTTCAATTACCAGGTCACATATTTCATCTACCAGGTCACATATTTCAACTACCAGGTCACATTCTTCATCTACCAGTTCACATATTTCATCTACCAGGTCACACCGCGTCGTCAAAATATCATAGACTAAAGTTATAAACCGATGAAAGAAACAGAGCCCTGAGAATAATCACAGGCTGCCTAGCCCAGCACAGATACCCAACACCCTGTCCAATTCCACAAACGATGCTCCTCATACAGCCTCACTTCACTAGGCTTCCACAGAGCATCTCTATCAACTCTTATCATATGCCTTCTCCAGATCCATAAATGCTACATACAAATCCATTTGCTTTTCTAAGTATTTCTCACTAACATTTTTTTCAAAACAGGCTTCTCACGAAAGACCACATCATAACCAACTAAAAACATACCCCCCCTTAGAAGGGACCAAAAACTGACCCCCCTGCCTCACATTTGAGTAACCTAATACTCACAGAGCTATCCCTGTCCCCCTTCACTCCCCTCACAAACACAACAATGACAAAAAAACAAAAAAAACAAACACGCAGCGAATCACCATCCCAAAAGAGCACTGATCAACTGTCCTCCCTAACTCAGCTCAAACTTGCCACCCCCACAACACAAACATCCAGCTGAGGCAACACTGGACAGACGTGTGTGTGTGTGTGTGTGTGTGTGTGTGTGTTTGTGTGTGTGTGTGTGTGTGTGTGTGTGTGTGTGTGTGTGTGTGTGTGTGTGTATTAATCCCTCCCAGCTTAACGTTCGGGCCACCACCCTACCATTCAACCACTGACAACCACAGCATCAACTTATCTCAAGACTCGTCATGCCTCCCTTCCACCTCTAGAAAAAATATTACAACCACCACCACACACTGAAGACAACGAACATTAAATAAACTCTCTCTAGCTACCCTGTGTCTCTCCACACACACACACACACAGCATCATCACCACACACTTTATGACCGGCTGTCCCGCCCAGTGGACGTGGCCAGCTTCCTGAAGGCTGTGGGAGGAAAGGGCCGTGTCTCTGTGTGAGGAGGGGCAGAGCAGCCCCTCTCCTACAGGAGATATAAGAATACAACTCCTGCAGCGGGAAGGTAAGGCTATTCTATAACATTTGGGGGAACAACTTGGTCCCTAGTCTACAACCGAGCACAGACGACCACCTCCCCACCTTCCCATACACTTCACAGTTGTTACGCTGACTTCGCCTTCTGTGTCCTTCTGTGATCATTCCCTCGCCTTCTGTGTCCTTCTGTGTTCATTCCCTTGCCTTCTGTGTCCTTCTGTGATCGTTCCCTTGCCTTCTGTGTCCATTCCCTTGCCTTCTGTGTCCTTCTGTGGTCATTCCCTCGCCTTCTGTGTCCTTCTGTGGTCATTCCCTCGCCTTCTGTGTCCTTCTGTGGTCATTCCCTCGCCTTCTGTGTCCTTCTATGGTCTTTCCATTTCCTATATCATTTTTTTCCTCCCTTTTTTTATCACCACACATTTTGTCTGGCGTTCAGCAGCTACTGGTCTGGACGAGGAGGAGGATGTCCCTCTCTCGGCTTTTACAACCCACTCCAGCAACGACTTCGTCTTGCGATCCTCTCCGTTCATCGTCTCGCCTCCTTTCTCTACGTCAACATACAGGAATAAGGTGTATCTTGCAGACTTCTATAATCATCTTTATCTTTTTTATCTTCTTATATGATTTTATCACTTACTTTTTGTATGATTTTATCACTTACTTTTTGTATGATTTTATCACTTACTTTTTGTATGATTTTATCACTTACTTTTTGTATGATTTTATCACTTACTTTTTATATGATTTAATCACTTTTTATAATCTCAATCAGTTTTACCGTAACGGGACCCTTCGTCCGTCACAAAGGCCTCAAGCTGCTCCCGTCACGAGGCGTCACGAGGCGTCACACACTTGGAGGAATAAATATCCAATCGCCCAGTCTTGCCTGGGGAGGCAATTACAATATAAGTGATCATCAAAAGACTGTACATGGGTTATCTACATGGGTTATCTACATGGGTCATCTGCATAGGTTATCTACGTGGGTTATCTACATGGATTATCTACATGGGTTATCGACATGGGTTATCTACATGGGTTATCTAAATGGGTTATCTACGTGGGTTATCTACATGGGTTATCTACATGGGTTATCTACATGGGTTATCTACATGGGTTAGCACGTAGTACACCAGGCTGACTAGAACCCATTCGTTATAGATTCGTGGACACACTATTTCCCGTTTTTTTTAGGGACGAACAGTTATCTACCTACCTGTCTATCTAACTATCTATACATCCATCTATCTATCTATCCATCCATCCATCTATCTATCTATCTATCATATGATAGTCTGGACCCCCAACTTGCATCCTTCTATCTAATCTGTTTATTTCACCAAAAGACTCTCGCTTTTTCCTCTCTCTTTCTTTCAATCTTCCCCAAGAAGAAGAAAAAACAAGCTTTCTTTTTTTTTTTTTCCTTCCCCCTCTGGACGTCCACTAATAATTCCCACGAGAAATAACAGCAGGGCCTAAACAGACGACTTCTCCCCTCCTTTTATAGCACCGGTGGACCTCGACTTCCCTCTCCCCCACTCTCTCTTCTCTCCCTCTCTCTCTCCCTACCACTATATGGAGACCAGGCGTTGGCTCGTACTACGCCAGCGAGACACAGAGAGAGAGAGAGAGGGAGACGGAGGGAGGGAGGGAAGGAGGACTCTCTCTCTCTCTCTCTCTCTCTCTCTCTCTCTCTCTCTCTCTCTCTCTCTCTCTCTCTCTCTCTCCCACTATATGGAGACCAGGCGTTGGCTCGTAGTACGCCAGCGAGACACGAGAGAGAGAGAGAGAGGGAGGGAGGGAGGGGGAAGACTCTCTCTCTCTCTCTCTCTCTCTCGTCCGTCCGCTCAGCTCCCTTGGTGGCGGCAGCCGCTCGAGGAACATATACACACACACACACACACTCACCATCAACAGACACAGGCCCCCCCCCACTTCGTAGATATTTCCTTCGTGACCCATCCTCGTCTATGCTGTTCATCGCCCAGGCTCAGGATCTACCAGTCTGGCTGGCAAGGGTGTGGTAGTGGAGGAGGAGGAGGAGGAGGAGGAGGAAAGGAAAGTAGTTCTCAAGTCAAGTTTTATAAGTTTGTTTTGTTCACAAGTCGGGGCGCAAGGGGGGCGTGCGGGGTGGGCGGGGGTGTGTGCGAGTTAAAAGACGTTGTGGTACTTACGCAATAATGATGGGGGGGGAGAGAGAGAGAGAGAGAGAGAGAGAGAGAGAGAGGAAGGGCGGGGAAGACACTTCCGTTTAGAATTAGATTTTTTTTTTCCTTTTATTTTCAATAGCAGACGAGGATCGGTCAGCCTTGAGCTTGGGTTTGTACGGAACATTCCCCCCCACACACACCCGTGCTCCTCCCATCTAGACAGCGCAAGGGAGTGGAATTAGAGGTCTTCTAAGAATGGGCTATCTTTCCTCTCTTCTATGAATGTGCTATTTTCCCCTCTCTTCGTCGGGCTGGTTCACGATCTGAAGAAGAGTGACATCCACTGGCGTTAATTACCTCCGTCAGGAGGGAGGAGGAAGAGGAGGAGGAGGTGGGAGACGAGAGGAGAGGAGAGTGAGAGAGAAAGAGAGAGAGAGCCTTGCTCTTGAAGGGCCGTAGACAACGGTACAATCCAAAACCATTACCGTCCGAGCCACGCGCCTCTCCTGAACGTGAGGTAGGTGGACGCGCTGATGGGCCTCGTTTCCTACGTCGCATAAGGTCCATTAACCCTTCTTGTCTTTTCTTTTCTCTCTCTCTCTCGAGTTCCTGATGCTTAGCCCTCCTGTCTTGCCCCTCACCCTGGCTCCCTCCCCGCGAGGTCCTTGGATTGCTCTCGGCCAAGTGCTGAAAGGGGGTGGCGGTCGAGGGGGCCGAGTTGGGAGGCCAATGGCGGGGGTGGTGTAATAAGGAGAGAGAGAGCGAGAGCTCCTCCCCCCTCCTCCAGGAGAACTAGTACGGCGTCGCGTGTTTACTGATGGTGGTGGAGCTGTGGTGGTGAGAGAGAGAGAGAGAGAGAGAGAGAGAGAGAGAGAGCAGGGTCGTCCAGGAGGCAAGGCAGAACTCCTCTCTCTCGACTAACGTCTTCCTCCTGCTGGTGGTGAGTGGGGGCGGCCCAGGGAGGTAAGGGTTGGGTGTGGTAAGACCAACTGGAGTCCTCCATTTCCTGTGATTTAAAGGGCTACTGCGGGTGCCACACTCCGCGGATCACGGTAGATCTGCCGGGGGAGGAGGGTAGGGTAGGGTAGGTAAGGTAGGTAATCTACAGGAGCTACTTAACTACCACAACTACTACCACTACCACTACTACTACCACTACCACTACTACTACCACTACCACTACTACGACTACGACATCCTCCTGAGGGTGAAGAACACTCGCTCGCGCTACATACATTGGCCTAATCTCCGGACGTGCCCCATGATGTCGCCTCTCACATAAACACTTCCTCAGATACTGGATGACCTCGTGTGTCGTACAGTGTGTGTGTGTGTGTGTGTGTGTGTGTGTGTGTGTGTGTATGGGGGAAGGAGGAGGAGGAGGAGGAGACACAGAGGCCACTTTTCTACACACTCGCTCGACGGGAACACACTCCACTTCCACAATTGGCCGTCGCGCACGTCTTCAACGACGGATGGGGTATAGGAGAGAGAGGGAGAGAGAGAGAGAGAGAGAGAGAGAGAGAGAGAGAGAGAGAGAGAGAGAGAGAGAGAGAGAGAGAGAGAGAGAGAGAGAAGCCGGCCCATTAAGAAGGCTTCGTGCCGTAATCCTTACATCGGAGCCGTGGAATAATGAAGCGTCGACCTGGTATGAGACGGAGGCAAGTTATGAGACGGGGAGCGGGTTACTTCTATTCCGGGGACGCAATGGGTTCTGGGGGGAGGTGGTTCTGTCTCTCTGGAGGGCTGGGGTGTGGGGGGATGTGTGTGTGTGATGCAACAGATTCTCTGGGGAGAAGGGTGGGAGAGCAATAGGCTCTGGGGGTGGAGAGAAAGGGGGGAAAGGGGTGTTGTTTGGGAAGGCGCCCAGACATGGTAGGATGTATATGGTTATGTCTGTGTGTGTGTGTGTGTGTGTGTGTCTGCTGGTCCCCTTATTGTTGGGATGACTTTACAGGAAGCTGTTACGACTCTCTCTCTCTCTCTCTCTCTCTCTCTCTCTCTCTCTCTCTCTCTCTCTCTCTCACACACACACACACACACACGTTAATAAAGATACCTAATTACCGACAGTGTTGTACGTATGAATTCCGCCAGCCAACCCGGAATTATACTCTGACAGTGACACGCCACGCAACCACCCTGGTCGCAAGCAGTGAGAAATACGACACACACACACACACACACACACACACACACACATACACACACACACACATACACATACACACACACACACATACACACACACACATACACACACACACACACACACACAGGTGCATTTCACTGTCAAAAGCACTCGACGGAACCCTGCAGTGACCTTACCTACATACACGATCATTATTAATAATTTATAAGATAATAAAGAGAGAATCATGATAACAAAAATTGTTGTAATAAGAACGGTTTTAATAGCAATAATAATAATAATAATAATAATAATAATAATAATAATATTATAATGGGTTATGAATAATAACGATACTGACCACACCCTCCTGTCCTCACTACCACAACCACCACAACAACCACCACAGCCACCACCACAACCACCACAATCACCACAACCACCACAACCACAACCACCACAACCACCACAACCACAACCACAACCACCACAACCACCACAACCACCACCACAACCACCACCACAACCACCACAACCACAACCACCACAACCACCACAACCACCACCACAACCACAACCACCACAACCACAACCACCACAACCACCACCACCACAACCACCACCACAACCACCACAACCACCACCACAACCACAACCACCACAACCACCACCACAACCACCACCACAACCACAACCACCACAACCACCATCACAACCACAACCACCACCACAACCACAACCACCACAACCACCACCACAACCAACACAACCACCACAACCACCACCACAACCACCACCACAACCACCACAACCACCACCACAACCACCACAATCACCACCACAACCACCACAACCACCACAACCACCACCACAACCACCACAACCACACCCACCACAATCACCACCACAACCACCACAACCACCACAATCACCACAACCACCACAATCACCACCACAACCACCACAACCACCACCACAACCACCACAACCACAACCACCACAACCACCACCACAACCACAACCACCACAACCACCACCACAACCACCACAACCACCCCACAACCACCACCACAACCACCACAACCACCACAACCACCACCACAACCACCACAACCACCACAACCACCACCACAACCACCACCACCACCACCACCACAACCACCACAACCACACCACAACCACCCCCACACCACCACCACAACCACCACAACCACCACCACAACCACCACAACCACCACCACAACCACCACCACAACCACCACACACCACCACAACCACCACCACACCACCACAACCACCACCACAACCACCACCACAACCACCACAACCACCACCACAACCACAACCACCACAACCACCACCACAACCACCACAACCACCACAACCACCACCACAACCACCACCACAACCACCACAACCACCACCACAACCACCACAACCACCACAACCACCACCACAACCACCACACAACCACCACAACCACCACCACCACCACCACAACCACCACCACAACCACCACAACCCCACCACAACCACCACAACCACCACCACAACCACCACAATCACCACAACCACCACAACCACCACCACAACCACCACCACAACCACCACAATCACCACAACCACCACCACAACCACCACAACCACCACAATCACCACCACAACCACCCCCACAACCACCACCACAACCACCACCACCACCACCACCACCACAACCACCACCACAACCACCACAACCACCACCACCACCACCACAACCACCACCACAACCACCACCACCACCACCACCACCACCACCACCACCACAACCACCACAACCACCACCACAACACCACCACAACCACCACAACCACCACCACCACCACCACCACCACCACCACCACCACAAACCACCACAACCACCACCACCACCACCACAACCACCACCACAACCAACCACCACCACAACCACAACCACCACAACCACCACCACAACCAACACAACCACCACAACCACCACCACAACAACCACCACAACCACCACAATCACCACCACAACCACCACCACCACAACCACCACAACCACCACAACCACCACCACCACCACAACCACCACCACAACCACCACAACCACCACAACCACCACAATCACCACCACAACCACCACAACCACCACAACCACCACAATCACCACCACAACCACCACAACCACCACAATCACCACAACCACCACAATCACCACAACCACCACAACCATCACAATCACCACAACCACCACAATCACCACAACCACCACAATCACCACAACCACCACAACCATCACAATCACCACAACCACCACAATCACCACAACCACCACAACCATCACAATCACCGTCCTCACCACTATTAAACGTTATAATGAGCTTTACGTCTGAAAGGCTTCAAAGAATGCAATGAAACAAGGAAAAAAAATAATATTTGTTGGATCTGATATCCTATTCTGACAACGAATTAACATAATTCAACCCATTAAACATTTCGACGAAACATAAAGTGGAATTATGCATCGCATTTTCGAAGTGAATATGGCTTACACAGAAGCGATTTCAAACGACATGTCTAAAGAGCAGTTTTAAAGGAAGGCACAAATTACTGTCCTTCTAGTTACTGAGCGTATTATGGCACGTTGCCTTTTCATTTCATGGTGGATCTGTGAGTGATGGTGCGGACAATCGCCATGGGTTATGGCACAGAGCGTTGCCATGATGAGCTGTGGCACAGACTGCTGTTGCCATGATGAGCTGTGGCACAGACTGCTGTTGCCATGATGAGCTGTGGCACACACTGCTGTTGCCATGATGAGCTGTGGCACACACTGCTGTTGCCACGATGAGCTGTGGCACACACTGCTGTTGCCATGATGAGCTGTGGCACAGACTGCTGTTGCCATGATGAGCTGTGGCACAGACTGCTGTTGCCATGATGAGCTGTGGCACAGAGCGTTGCCATGGTGAGCGGTGGCACAGACTGCTGTTGCCATGATGAGCTGTGGCACAGACTGCTGTTGCCATGATGAGCTGTGGCACACACTGCTGTTGCCATGATGAGCTGTGGCACAGACTGCTGTTGCCATGGATGATGATGGCACAGGTGGTGCACAGACCGGTGCCATGAATTATGGTACAAGATGCACAGACCGGTGACATAAATTATGGTACAAGAGTTTCCTCATGAATTATTGTACAACATGTTGCCACAAAATATGGTACGGACAGTTGCCATGAATCATGGAAGTGCTACCATGAATTATGGTACATAGTGCTACAAATAATAGTACGGACTGTTGCTATGAATCATGGAACAGTGTTGCCATGAATTATGGCACAACATGGTGCCATGAAATATGCTACAGGCTGTTGCCATGAATTATGGTAGTGTTGCCATGAATTATGGTACAAACCTGCCATGAATTATGGTACAAACCTGCCATGAATTATGGTACAGGCTGCTGCCATGAATCATGGCACGAGACGTTGCCATGCATTACCATAAGGCGCAAAACGCTACTAAAAATTCATTTAAAGTTTTTTTTAAAAGTATGCCATACGAGTACAAATATTGGGTATCATGTTACACATCGAATATCCTTTTAACCGGCGGTATTCAATAGCACAAGCCGAGTACCAGGCACCCGGAATACCCGGATACCTGAATGGTATTGATTACTCTAATTACCAGAGCACTTGATGAGAGGATTACATAGATAATCACCGATAAGAAAATTACTCGCGAGGGATAAGGCTACGTGAGCCACAAGCAATAACAGATACAGCGCCCCTGGTGTCCGACTCACGAACTACACATATACATCACCACCATTATCATACATGTATACGTACACATCTATCTATTGATTTATAATTTCTTAAGGACTATTTTCTATTTCTGGTGTTAGCCAGGGTCTCTCTCTGAAAGCTCCTGCAGCTCAAGGATGCGCTACTTCCAGGAGCAGGTAAACGTAGGCTTCTTTGGAGTGAGATGCTATTTAACGTGACTGTATTCCCAGTGATACAAGCCTCGTCAAAGGTGACTTTTCACTCGCAGTAAAACAGATGGAGTTCGATATATATATATATATATATATATATATATATATATATATATATATATATATATTGGAAAGGATCACAATTTTGCACTTGGGAGATTTCGTGTTTCATTTTCCCCGTGGACTCATAGGAATATATATATATATATATATATATATATATATATATATATATATATATATATATATATATATATATATATATATATATATATGAAATCCAATATTGTACCGGATGGACCAAGTTTAGCATTAGTTAGAGCCTGTGTTGTGACCTGCAATGCCTGACAGCAACCAACTTGTGTCTTGGAAACTTACTTCATGTATATGTGACACACTACTGCCACCACTCCTACCTGGAGGCGGCTCAGGGTCGGCACTGGCAATGACACGCTTTAACTGACGCGGCGAGGAGATGACACTGGCACTGACACGGGAGTGACACTGGTATTGACACAAGAGTGACAGTGTCTCTAGCACTGACATGGGAAGGACATGGGAGTGATACTGGCACTGACATGGGAATGACACGGGAGTGACACTGTCTCTAACACTGACATGGGAAGGACACGGGAGTGACACTGTCTCTAACACTGACATGGGAAGGACACGGGAGTGACACTGTCTCTAACACTGACATGGGAATGACACGGGAGTGACACTGTCTGTCACTGACATGAGAATGACACGGAAGTGACACTGTCTCTGACATGGGAATGACACGGGCTCTGGCCCTGACACACGTATGACACTCACGCCACCACTGGCCTAGACCTGCTCACGAGGACACAGTTATTTCACTGTATCAATCACCACAGTCACTGGCGATTCACACTCACACACGAACACCAACGTATTCATACGACAGTGACGGCACTAAACAATGAGGATCGACAGTGATTATGGTAAATGCGAATCACTTTTGAGGTAGTTCTGGACAAGGTATTGCTCGTCATCTCGACATTTGTAAAAAAAATTAATTTTAGAATAGAAAATATTAACGATCTTTGCATTACTTTAAACTGGATAATGTGTGATAAATACCGTATGGGGAAATTCTAACAAAACTGTGAGGTAATTTCCCTATTAGACCCTTCTTTATCCTGCCGATACAAAAGAGCAAAAAAAAAAAAAAAGAAAAAACGAAGCCATTTTCGCCCTAAGAAACTAGTCCCTTTGTGGCCTCTTTACTTCGCTGAAAAAAATATAGAAAAAATTTACCCCACGAGTAAAAATTACCATTTAAAAGATACCCTGCGGTATACAGCTAATGGAAAGGGTATGGACTGACCTTGGAAATGCTTCGGTCGAAGCGGCGTCGCGCCCGCCCGCCTCACTCCGTCATTAATTCTCGAAAATATATGCCATATTTTTTTTTCCCCTGAAGCAGGCGTCGTCCTAGTCATTTAACACGTGCTTACGGAACGAGTCATTACTCCTCGTCGTTCGTCATCTGTACAGAACATGGCTCCGACGGACCAGCAACCAGCACTTAGTTGTTTCGTAACTTCATCACGTCTTTTATCATCCACGATCAAGCCATTATAGAGGCGTACGCACAGAAAAAAAAGGTAAACACGATGGAAAAATTTAAAGGCCACGCGGACGGACTCACCCGCTCGGAGTGTAAACAAACAAATGAGATGTATTTACGAATATCAACATGAATAAAAAAAAATGAAAACTCAATCAGTTCATTAAATATGTGATATATACTATTTTCTTTATTAGATTTAGTTAATTTTTTTAGTAAAATATTTTATTTTAGGTGATATTCTCATTATGGAGTATTGATCTTGATTTGACTCGCAAGCCAGCCAGTCGAAACGATACAGTTCGTCTCCGAGCGATACGCTCTGGGAAGAAATGAGCCAGATTTGCGTACAAAAACGACCGGAAATGGGCGAGTTGACGCCAAAAAGCTGTCGTGTGACGCCTCCTGAAGACATTTACAATAGTGGAGGGAACATACGCGTACGCGTTAATGCGTAACAGACGATTGGAATACCAGAACCAGACCAAATTGGTGGAATGATGAAAGAAAGATATGGCTATTGTTCATAGAGAAAAATATAGCTGTTGCATATTATATTAGCACACACAAAACTCACTGAGAGAACTCATCAAAAAATAACACTCACGTAAATCTACGTCGAAGAGGCTAAATATTAATCCGGGCGTTGAGGCAAGCTTCGGTATAAAGTATTCATTGCTGAAAATAGCACAAGAAAGCAGTCTAAAAAACTATGTAGTTATGTTAGAAGCAAGAGCGGGGTGACCTAGCCAGTTGGTCAAGTATTAAGTACGGAGAAACGTTGACCTAATTCGAGACAATTTAGCCATAGCAACGGTCTTGAACTATTTCAATTCGTTGCATATTTTCTTTGTATTTCCTCCAAAATACAGTTCAAGTGTACCAGATCCCTCCCCTAAGCTACGTAATTGAGAGAAAATTTTGCAACACGCTGCTGTACGCGGTTTAAGCTTCGCTACCAGCATGAAACGGAAAGACAGTAGATACAATAGCAGGTCTAAATAAAGTCTTATACAAGGACGATGAAAGAGGCTATAACTATGAGATGGCTCAACCCTTAATTGCTCGTTACAATAAGTGATTTGCCATAGGGCAAGTTCCACAGCCTTGGAAGTTTGCTGGCGTCATAGTGATCACCATATTCGTTATAACCCCATGCCCGGAAATTAACGTCCAATTAGCCTGACATCCTAAATTAGTAAACTTGTGTTAACCACCATAAAGATCGTATATCACTCAGAGAATGACATAGGTATTAATTAAGACTTGTGACGATTGGTGTTGATGAAGGCGTTCATGTCTGACAAACCTTCTTAATTTCTCTCGATATGATCAACACGTATGATTAACAGCGCAGCAGTGGATGTTGATAGATTAATCATCTTCAGAAAACATCCGGTAAAGTCCGGATGTAGATGGCGTTGTTGTCCTCCGATGATAATGGAATATATATATATATATATATATATATATATATATATATATATATATATATATATATATATATATATATATATATATATTCCTCGATAAAAACTTTTCACTGCTTCTAACAACTTGCCTCCCACACCATATATTCTTAATACCTTCCACAGAGCATCTCTATCAACTCTATCATATGCCTTCTCCAGATCCATAAATGCTACATACAAATCCATTTGCTTTTCTAAGTATTTCTCACATACATTCTTCAAAGCAAACACCTGATCCACACATCCTCTACCACTTCTGAAACCGCACTGCTCTTCCCCAATCTGATGCTCTGTACATGCCTTCACCCTCTCAATCAATACCCTCCCATATAATTTACCAGGAATACTCAACAAACTTATACCTCTGTAATTTGAGCACTCACTCTTATCCCCTTTGCCTTTGTACAATGGCACTATGTACGCATTCCGCCAATCCTCAGGCACCTCACCATGAGTCATACATACATTAAATAACCTTACCAACCAGTCAACAATACAGTCACCCCCCTTTTTAATAAATTCCACTGCAATACCATCCAAACCTGCTGCCTTGCCGGCTTTCATCTTCCGCAAAGCTTTTACTACCTCTTCT
Source organism: Panulirus ornatus (assembly GCF_036320965.1). Taxonomy (NCBI): domain Eukaryota; kingdom Metazoa; phylum Arthropoda; class Malacostraca; order Decapoda; family Palinuridae; genus Panulirus; species Panulirus ornatus. Next base: position 49,471,028 of record NC_092229.1, on the reverse strand, counting down.
CTGTTTACCAAATCATTTTCCCTAACCCTCTCACTTTGCACACCACCTCGACCAAAACACCCTATATCTGCCACTCTGTCATCAGACACATTCAACAAACCTTCAAAATACTCATTCCATCTCCTTCTCACATCACCGCTACTTGTTATCACCTCCCCATTTACGCCCTTCACTGAAGTTCCCATTTGCTCCCTTGTCTTACGCACCCTATTTACCTCCTTCCAGAACATCTTTTTATTCTCCCTAAAGTGATTGGTTCTCAGTGAATGTAGGTTTACGGCAGGGGTGTGTGATGTCTCCATGGTTGTTTAATTTGTTTATGGATGGGGTTGTTAGGGAGGTAAATGCAAGAGTCCTGGAAAGAGGGGCAAGTATGAAGTCTGTTGGGGATGAGAGAGCTTGGGAAGTGAGTCAGTTGTTGTTCGCTGATGATACAGCGCTGGTGGCTGATTCATGTGAGAAACTGCAGAAGCTGGTGACTGAGTTTGGTAAAGTGTGTGGAAGAAGAAAGTTAAGAGTAAATGTGAATAAGAGCAAGGTTATTAGGTACAGTAGGGGTGAGGGTCAAGTCAATTGGGAGGTGAGTTTGAATGGAGAAAAACTGGAGGAAGTGAAGTGTTTTAGATATCTGGGAGTGGATCTGTCAGCGGATGGAACCATGGAAGCGGAAGTGGATCATAGGGTGGGGGAGGGGGCGAAAATTTTGGGAGCCTTGAAAAATGTGTGGAAGTCGAGAACATTATCTCGGAAAGCAAAAATGGGTATGTTTGAAGGAATAGTGGTTCCAACAATGTTGTATGGTTGCGAGGCGTGGGCTATGGATAGAGATGTGCGCAGGAGGATGGATGTGCTGGAAATGAGATGTTTGAGGACAATGTGTGGTGTGAGGTGGTTTGATCGAGTAAGTAACGTAAGGGTAAGAGAGATGTGTGGAAATAAAAAGAGCGTGGTTGAGAGAGCAGAAGAGGGTGTTTTGAAATGGTTTGGGCACATGGAGAGAATGAGTGAGGAAAGATTGACCAAGAGGATATATGTGTCGGAGGTGGAGGGAACGAGGAGAAGAGGGAGACCAAATTGGAGGTGGAAAGATGGAGTGAAAAAGATTTTGTGTGATCGGGGCCTGAACATGCAGGAGGGTGAAAGGAGGGCAAGGAATAGAGTGAATTGGAGCGATGTGGTATACAGGGGTTGACGTGCTGTCAGTGGATTGAATCAAGGCATGTGAAGCGTCTGGGGTAAACCATGGAAGGCTGTGTAGGTATGTATATTTGCGTGTGTGGACGTATGTACATGTGTATGGGGGGGGGGGGTTGGGCCATTTCTTTCGTCTGTTTCCTTGCGCTACCTCGCAAACGCGGGAGACAGCGACAAAGTATGAAAAAAAAAAAAAAAAAAATATATATATATATATATATATATATATATATATATGCAGTGAAATTTATATGAGATCATGAAGTAGTGGAATGTATATGAGATTATCAAAATAAGCAAAGTATATATATACATATCATCAAGAAAGAGGAATGATATGAGTTCCGAGAATTCCGTGGTATGTACATCGATCATCCTTGTCAGACAAGTTGTATCAGTTCATCAAAACTCCAAGTCACAATCATGACCATCCAGTCTTTGATCCCTGATACCACCCCTTCGTCAGCGAAGCTCCCACCACCATCACCACAACCACCTCCTGCTCCTCCTCCTCCTGCTATGTTCAAACCGTCTGAGGAAAGATGACTTTTTTTAAACCCTCACATCATCATGGTAGGGAAGGCAAGTTTCCACCGAGACAGTCTACTATGTTGACTGTATCCTAAACTCGGGATGGCTTTCCTTAACGATTGGCGAATCGACAAACCGAACTCCCACTGAGGCGTCCAGGCCCACTTGGCGCACCAGCTACAATCTCTCCACTCACAAGACTGGTTGATGTGATTATATCTCTTTTTCTCTCATGTCTCAAAGGTGTTTGATACCCATGGAGTGTCTTTTTTCTTTTTATATCTAGTACACTGAGAGACTCTCCCTTTAGGTTTTAAAATGCTTCAAGACGAGGGTATGAGATACCCTCATACAATCTGCTATCTCTTTAGGGGGAAGGGGACCTTACGCAAGAAAGGCGTTCATCATAGTCGTTTACTTCTTTTACGCAGAGTATTGGAAGCGTATGGAGGTAGACCATTTGGAACCGAGAAAGAAAAAAGGCCAGTCCCTCGTGGTTGGCCTTTTTCTGTGCATCACTGTTGTGTTTATAGACATTACAAGACTATGACTTATCTTCTATGCCTCTAGGCTGGAGTTATATCATATATATATATATATATATATATATATATATATATATATATATATATATATATATATATATATATACATACGTTCTCCACCAATCATTTCATTCTTTTGTTTTATTGTCTTTACACTTGTCCTCTAATCCTCCATCTTATTTTTATCTCATATAAATAACTTGATTGTGTCTTGTCACTGATTTTAAGACTCACACACACACACACACACACACACACACACAATGTGGCGATTTTTCATACGCTCCTTGACAATAGATAGAGGCAATTTGTCTCTTGGATGATATGTGGGGAAAAAAAGAGAAATATAGAGAGAGTGAAGGAGTGGGAATACAGGAAGACTGGAATACAAAATATTGCCTTGACGGAGACAGAAACTTATGGGGGACACCGTATCTGTGCCACACAATATCCACACACGACAAAGATGAAAATGGAATATTCTCTGTGTCACACAGAACTTCAAAAAAAAAAAAAATAAAATAATCTTTAATCTTTCCGATCTCCCGGTGTATACATAGGAGGGGGAATGTCGAACCACAATATTCTTTCCGTTGTCCACTCCACCACCAGCAGAGCAAGGAGAAGACATCAGCTTTGAACCCCCCTAAGCAACACGGTACAATCCCTTTGAGCGTAAACGGTACAGTCCTTGTAAAAGACGGTACAACGGTACAGTCTATTGGTATGATGACTTGACCTTTGACCTGATCCTTCGGGATGGAGGTCAAAGGCCGTGCAGACATATCAAAACCCGTACCATATTGCTCAAGGGTCGTATCGTATTGCTCCAAGGGTCGTACCGTATTGCTTCAAGGGTCGTACCGTCGTGCTCCAAGGGTCACACCGTCGTGCTCCAAGGTGTCGTACCGTCGTGCTCCAAGGGTCGTACCGTCGTGCTCCAAGGGTCGTAGCGTCGTGCTCCAAGGTGTCGTACCGTCGTGCTCCAAGGGTCGTACCGTCGTGCTCCAAGGGTCGTACCGTATTGCTCCAAGGTGTCGTGCCGTCGTGCTCCAAGGGTCGTAGCGTCGTGCTCCAAGGGTCGCACCGTCGTGCTCCAAGGGTCGTACCGTCGTGCTCCAAGGGTCGTACCGTCGTGCTCCAAGGGTCGTACCGTCGTGCTCCGAGGGTCGTAGCGTCGTGCTCCAAGGTGTCGTACCGTCGTGCTCCAAGGGCCGTACCGTCGTGTTCCAAAGGTCGTACCGTCGTGCTCCAAGGGTCGTACCGTCGTGCTCCAAGGGTCGTACCGTCGTGCACCACCTTGATGACTCTCAGTTACTTTAAGAACAGTTCAATTACTTTACATCTTTTCCTTTTTCATGAAGTTATATTAGCCGTCTGTAACGACTCCATTTCAAAACAAGGAAGCTAATGGAATTCGTGTCCAGACACGAGAGCCAATGGAGGTCATGGAATAATACAAAGGATACGAAAAAAGAAGAACAATTTACAGTATTTTTTTACTTAAAATAACTAGTACATATTTTTACATATGAGACGAAGGACTGCATCGTGTATGAACCCGACTCTGGTGAATTCTATACAAAACTCTTATTAACTTGGCTAAATGCATCTTTCACTAGATCGGCTCATAGCACTTAATGTAAGGGCCTTGGTTAAGGACACAGAACACTTACAACACCTACTTAATGCGTACAACTTCATGTATCATACTGTATATAAAGGGAGGGTGGGGGTGGTGGTTATTACAAAGTGTAGCAGTGAAGACAACACATAATATCACAGGTTTGTTGACATTTTCACTGCAGGGTGGCTCTTAATCTCCCTCGGGAGGTCAGACGCCTGTTATACCTTCGTTTGCTCTTTGATGTTTTGGTCTCAGCATCGGGCTCGAGTCGGGTGATGGCGTGGGTGGGGGGTGCAGGGCTGGTGGAGTCGACTGGGCCCGTCCGGTCGGAGGCGGCTTCTTCGTCTTCTTCTTGAGCCCTCAATCCCCTCTGGTCGACGATCAGGTCATTGGTGTCTGGTCTGGAGCGACGTCCAGCGAAGAAGGTGGGTCTCAAGGGTCTTATGACGGAGTTCCTGTTCTTGCGGCCGAACTTAGGGGACGTGGGCAACTCAGAGGAACCGTCAGTTTCAGGGGAGGAAAGGTAGTCGTCATCTTCCACACTGTCAACTGCTGAGGCGCTGGGCTGTCTTTTAGCTCCTACGGGTCGGAGTTTGACTATCGTTGGGTTAGTAAGGTCGTCTTCGACTGAGGAAGACGATGACGAAAAGGCAGATTCAGACGACGAGGAAGCAGTGTTACGGAAGGAGGAGGATCCTGAAGACGTCGACGACGAGGGATCTAAGGCGACGTCTGTGGGGTCGACGGCGCCTCCAGCGATGCTCGCTTTCTTCAGAGCTCTTCTGCGGCCGCCGTTCCTGAGCTTCCCTCTCCTCCTTCTGAGGAACTCACGGAAAGCCTGACGGAAGTTAGCCTTGGAGGGAGAGCCCACGACGTTCCCGGTCCCTTCACCCACAACATCGAAGTTCTCGCTGCTGATGACGATCCGTCTCCTTCCGCCGATTCTTCGCGGGGCGAAACCCGGGCTGGCCTGTGTGTACGTCGGAGACGCCGGCGTTATTGTGGCCTCTGTAGAGTCGTCAGTAGCGAGAAACTTCCCTGAAGACCTGATGACCGAGGGCTCAGATGCTGTGATGGACGCTGGGGTGATTCTGTCACCTCTTCGCCTGGAAGGTCCTCTCCGACGACCAATTGCCCTGGACGACCCGAGAGACCGAGATGCCTCGGTCACTTTGACTTCCGTCGAATCTTTCTCTAATTTCTCGTTGGCGTTCGAGATTGTCTGGACCGACACGATCCTGGCGTTCGAGAGGCCAGGAATGAGCCGCGTGAAAGCTTCTATAGACTTACGGTGTTGTTGCTTCTCTTCATCTTCGTCCCGACTCGCCCCAGCTTCTGCCGAAGCGCTAACCGTCCGACTCCCGAAAGCTCTGGGACGACCTTTTATGATGATAATTTCCCTATCTCCCGAAGTCTGGCTTTGACGTCCATCTTCAACTTTCTCCCTGGACGCCTCGCTACTACCTACCACCCTGGAAGAAGGAGATCTGGTCACAGAACCGGACTGAGCGCTCGACTGCGTCTGAGACTTTGTCTTCGAAGCCGTCACGCGACGACGCCCACCGACTCTTCTGAGAGGAATTATGCTGGTGGGAGCTGCGGTAGTCGGGGCGACCGGAGTCTCCTGACTGCTAGTGGGTGAAGCGATGCTCTTGAGCACCGAGTTTCGGGAGTTCGACTGTGGGGATTCCTGCTCAGCGTCGACAGGAGGTACAAGGGTAGAGGCTGACGCCACACGACCCCGGCTTCGCGTCCGGCTTCGCTGGACGTGGTTAGCTGTCTTTCTTGAGGATGCGCTCGTGACTCTGGGTCTAAGTGCTCTTGGTCGGGTGTTGGGGAGCCGCTGGTCAGGAGAGGAAGAGGAAGAAGACCTCGATGTATCTGGTCTTAGTAATACGATTGATGACTCAACGTCCTCATCTCCACCCACGGAGCTGGGCTGAGCAGCTACCTCACTTTGAGATTCCTTCGTCGCGGCATCTTCGACGCCCACTGTGTTCCTCTCGATACTCTTCTGAGAGGCAGTTCTCACATCACTGGTCCTCAACAGCTCCTGCTCACGTGCCTGACTGACCAGTCGCTCGGTATTCCTGGATGCCGTCGTCGACCCGCGAATTCTCGATCCTCTCGACCCTCGAGGCGAGGCCGTACTTGATCCCTCTGTCTTTATGGACAACTGCGACCCACGGTTTCTCGAGGAAGGACTTGAGGATACTGGTGTCTTTAAGGATAATCGCGACTCCCTATTCCTGAAGGAACCTCTTCTTCTCTCGGGCGAATTGGGTCGCCTGAGTGTCCGAAGAGGCATCGAAGCCTGAGGAAGGCGTGGCACCGGTTGTTGACGAACCTGTCGCGCCTTGGATATCCCCCGGCGAGCCGGAATCTTGGATATTCAGAGATGCGTGGGAGGTGGACGAGACCCTGGACCTCTGGGTGGACGTCAGTCGCTGGATATTCGTGGCTTTGCTGGATCTCTGAGAAGAGAAACTAGACTCCTGGGCAGTAGTTGACCCACGAACCCCTGATGTAGAAATAGATGACTGGATCTTTGATGATCCACTTGCTCCTGATGTTGCACTAGATGACTGGATCTTTGATGATCCACTTGCTCCTGATGTTGCACTAGATGACTGGATCTTTGATGATCCACTTGCCCTTGCTGTAGCACTAGATGACTGGATCTTTGATGATCCACTTGCTTCTGATGTTGCACTAGATGACTGGATCTTTGAGGATCCACTTGCCCTTGATGTAGCACTAGATGACTGGATCTTTGAGGATCCACTTGCTCCTGATGTTGCACTAGATGACTGGATCTTTGAGGATCCACTTGCCCTTGATGTAGCACTAGATGACTGGATCTTTGATGATCCACTTGCTCCTGATGTTGCACTAGATGACTGGATCTTTGATGATCCACTTGCTCCTGATGTTGCACTAGATGACTGGATCTTTGAGGATCCACTTGCCCTTGATGTAGCACTAGATGACTGGATCTTTGATGATCCACTTGCTCCTGATGTTGCACTAGATGACTGGATCTTTGAGGATCCACTTGCCCTTGATGTAGCACTAGATGACTGGATCTTTGAGGATCCACTTGCTCCTGATGTTGCACTAGATGACTGGATCTTTGAGGATCCACTTGCCCTTGATGTAGCACTAGATGACTGGATCTTTGATGATCCACCTGCCCTTGATGTAGCACTAGATGACTGGATCTTTGAGGATCCACTTGCTCTTGATGTAGCACTAGATCCTTGGAGGTGTCCGAACCCATTATCCGCAGGTGAAACACTAGACCCATGGACTCTAGATGAAACACTAGGATCTTTGGAGAGTGATGACCCATGATGACTTACAGAAGTACCAGGAATTTGGAAGTGTGATGAACCATGGGCACTTGTGCCAGAAACTTGGGAGAGTGATGACCCATGGCCACTTGTGCTAGAACCTTGGGAGAGTGATGACCCATGGCCACTTGTGCTAGAACCTTGGGAGAGTGATGACCCATGGCCACTTGTGCTAGAACCCTGGGAGAGTGATGACCCATGGCCACTTGTACGAGAACCTTGGGAGAGTGATGACCCAAAGCCACTTATGCTAGAACCTTGGGAGAATGATGATCCATGGCCACTTATGCTAGAACCTTGGGAAAGTGATGACCCAAGACCACTTGTGCTAGAAACTTTGGAGAATGATGACCCATGGCCACTTATGCTCGAACCTTGGGAGAATGATGACCCATGGCCACTTCTAGATGAACTAGAATCCTGGGAGCGTGATGACCCATGGCTACTTATGGAGGCACTAGAACCCTGGGAGTGTATTGACCCATGACCACTGACAGAAACACCAGGAATTTGGAAGTGTGATAACCCATGACCACTTACAGAGGCACCTGAACCTTGGAACTTCGATGACCCATGGCCACTTGTAGAGGCACTTGAACTTTGGAACTTCGATGACCCATGGCCACTTACAGAGGCACTTGAACCTTGGAACTTCGATGACCCATGGCCACTTACAGAGGCACTTGAACCTTGGAACTTCGATGACCCATGGCCACTTACAGAGGCACTTGAACCTTGGAACTTCGATGACCCTTGGCCACTTGTAGAGGCACTTGAACCTTGGAAGTGTGATGACCCTTGGCCACTTGTAGAGGCACTTGAACTTTGGAAGTGTGATGACCCTTGGCCACTTGTGGAGGCACTTGAACTTTGGAAGTGTGATGACCCTTGGCCACTTGTAGAGGCACTTGAACTTTGAAAGTGTGATGACCCTTGGCCACTTGTAGAGGCACTTGAACTTTGAAAGTGTGATGACCCTTGGCCACCTGTAGAGGCACTTGAACCTTGGAAGTGTGATGACCCATGGCCACTTGTAGAGGCACTTGAACTTTGGAACTGTGATGACCCATGGCCACTTGTAGAGGCACTTGAACTTTGGAAGTGTGATGACCCTTGGCTACTGACAGAGGTTCTGGAACTTTGAAAGTGTGATGACTCATGGCCACTTGAACCTTGGAAGTGTGATGACCCATGGCCAGTGACAGAGGTACCATCATGAATTTTAAAGTGTGATGACCCATGGCCGCTTGAAGATGCACGAGAACCATGGACGTCTGACGACCCACGACCAATTGTAGAAGTACTGAGACTCTGGCCACTTAATGCAGCACCAGATCCTTGGAACTTCCCAAGCTTGTGTAACGAAGACGAGGCACGGGAGTCTTGCAAGTCTACCGATGACTCAAGACGTGATCCATGGGGCCTGGAAGAACCTTTTGTTTCCTGCGCGTCTGACGATCCCTGGAATCGCGTGGATCCCTGAGTAAAAGACGATCCAGAGAAACCAGAAGAGCCGCTCGATCCTCGGATACCGGACGATGATCCCTCGGATCTCGAAGACCCCGACGCAGACGATGATCCCTCGGATCTCGAAGACCCCGACGCAGACGATGAGATTCCAGTCTTACTAATTGCACTTCCAGTCCCGCTAACACCACCACCTTCAGAAAACCTCGTTTTGGTCGACTGGAATTTTGAGCCACTCCCAGCAGCTTCCCTCCCCTCGTTCGCAATCTTAGAAGAAGATGTTTGGCTTCTGGCTGAGTCCCCTTGGGTGATTCTATTACCAGAGTTAACGCCTGAGGTCCTGGATCGACCCTGTGAGCTGGCCGATCTCTCGCCACCTTCTGTGGCACGTTTATCCGTACCGCCGTCCAGCTGGAATACCGAGAAGGACTCCAGCTGGAAAGGACTGGGTTGGAACTTCTTCTTGCCACGATTTCGAGTAACGGGACGAGCGGTCGGAGCGGAAGTAGCGGTTGGAATCGAGGAGCCCCGAAGGGGTGGTGATTCTGCTTCCGGGTCAACAGACAATAAAGCTAGTCTTGCTCGATCTAGAGAAGAGGACAGAGCATTTCTCCCCGAGTCTCCAGCTGCAGCGCTTCCAGTAAAGGACGAGAATGACGTCGATCCTCGAGACACATCCGAAGAGACTGATCCTCGGATGGAAGGTGAGTTCGTTCCCCTAATGCCTGTGGATGAGGATTTCTTGACGCCTTCAGTGGCAGCTGATCCCCTCACACTAGCGGCAGTGTCATGCCGAGATCCTCCAGGTGTAATGGCCAACCCATCCTGTCCAAATGAGGAGGATGTTCCTCCACCAGTCCTGAAGGTGGAGGATGAAGACCCATGGATTTTTGATGATTGGGAGGATTCCTCAACTGCTGAAGAAAAGGACGCGCCAGAGGAGCCTCTGACAGCATGAGTTCCAAGGGCAAGGGTGTGAGAGTCTGTTGAGAGATTCTGTTTGCTTGAGGTGGAGGACGATCCATGAGTGCTGGAAGTCCTGGACGAATGACGGCTGCTCGACGATACACCACCAACTCCTTGGGCACCATCTGGACTCTGACCTTTGCCTGCAGAAGTACTGGATCCTTGGAAATTTGAGGACCCATGAACTGACGTTCTCGATTCTTGGAAACTGTGGGATTTCCTGGTATCTGAGGAATCACGAGATCCTTGCACATGGTCGCTTACAGAAGCACTGGAACCGCGGAAGTCCCCAGACCCACCAACTACAGACGAAGGACGAAAGTCTTGGAAGTTTGGTGTGAAGGCACTAGAACCGTGGACTTGGGAAGACCCATGGCTACTTACGGAGGCACTTGAGCCTTGGACGTTTGAAGAACCCTGACTAATTCCTGAACCTCCAGAACCTTCGATTTTAGACGACCCATGGCTGCTTATCGAAGCACTAGAACCCTGGAATTTAGACGACCCATGGCTGCTCACTGAAGCACTAGAACCTTGGAATTTAGACGACCCATGGCTGCTTACCGAAGCACTAGAACTTTGGAATGTAGACGACCCATGGCTACTTACTGAAGCACTAGAACCTTGGAATGTAGACGACCCATGGCTGCTTACTGAAGCACTAGAACCATGGAATTTAGACGACCCATGGCTACTTACTGAAGCACTAGAACCCTGGAATTTAGACGACCCATGGCTGCTTACTGAAGCACTAGAACCATGGAATTTAGACGACCCATGGCTACTTACTGAAGCACTAGAACCAAGCAAGTTTGATGAGCCATGACCACTTAAGGAAACACTAGACTCATGAACCTTGAATGAACCTCGACCTAAAGGTGAAACGCTGGAACCTTGTGAGCTTGATGATCCATCGCCACCTGCAGGAGAACTAGAGGTACCTGTTGTTGAGGATCCATGGGAATTTGCAAAAACATTAGATCCTTGAAGCGTTCCTACACCACGACCTACAGGTGAAGCAGTAGAACCCTTGAAGTTCCCTGATCCACGACCTAAGGCTGAAACACTAAATCCTTGGATTTGTGATGATTTAGAACTCTGGACACTTGATAATCCATGGCCACTTAGAGAAGACTTAGAACTCTGGACACTTGATGATCCAAGGCCACTTAGAGAAGACTTAGAACTCTGGACACCAGACGATTTATGACCATTTAGAGAAGACGTAGAACTCTGGACACTTGATGATCCACGGCCACTTAAAGAAGTAGAACCTTGGACACCTGATAATCCATGGCCACTAAGAGAAGTAGAACCCTGGACACCTGATGATCCATGGCCACTTAGAGAAGTAGAAGCTTGGACACCTGATAATCCATGGCCACTAAGAGAAGTAGAGCCTTGGACACCTGATGATCCATGGCCACTTAAAGAGGCACCAGAATTTTGGGAGTTCACTGATTCACGACCTGAAACACTAGAACCTTGTAAGTTCAATGATCCATGACCACTGGCAAAAGTACTAGAACTCTGAGAGGTTGTTGATCCATGGCCACCTGCAGAAGAACTAGAACTCTGGAATTTAGTTGATCCACGACCATTCAAAGCAACAATGGAACCTGGTAAACCTGATGACCCATGACCACCCGTGGAAATACTAGAACCTTGCAGGGTTGATGATCCATGACTAGTGACAGAAGCACTAGAACCTTGGATCCCTGATGATCCATGACCACTGACAGAAGCACTAGAACCTTGGATCCCTGATGATCCATGACCACTGACAGAACCACTAGAACCTTGGAAGTTTGCTGATCCATGGCCACTAACTGAAGCAATAGAACCTCCCAATTTTGATGATCCATGGCCAGTGATGGAAGCACTAGAATCTTTTAACCCTGATGATCCATGGCCACTGACAGAAGCACTAGAACCTTGGATCCCTGATGATCCATGACCACTGACAGAACCACTAGAACCTTGGAATTTAGACGATCCATGGCTGCTTACTGAAGCACTAGAACCTAGCAAGTTTGATGAACCATGACCACTTACGGAAACACTAGAATCATGAACCTTGGTTGAACCTCGACCTAAAGGTGAAACGCTGGAACCTTGAGAGTTTGGCGATCCATCGCCAGTAAGAGAAGAGGTAGAGGTACCTGTTGTTGAAGATCCATGGGAATTCACAAAAACAATAGATCCTTGAAGCGTTCCTGCACCACGACCTACAGGTGAAGCAGTAGAACCCTTGAAGTCCCCTGATCCACGACCTAAGGCTGAAACACTAAATCCTTGGATTTGTGATGATTTAGAACTCTGGACACTTGATGATCCATGGCCACTTAGAGAAGACTTAGAACTCTGGACACTTGATGATCCAAGGCCACTTAGAGAAGACTTAGAACTCTGGACACTTGATGATCCATGGCCACTTAGAGAAGACTTAGAACTCTGGACACTAGATGATCCAAGGCCACTTAGAGAAGACTTAGAACTCTGGACACTTGATGATCCATGACCACTTAGAGAAGACTTAGAACTCTGGACACTTGATGATCCATGGCCACTTACAGAAGACTTAGAACTCTGGAAACCTGATGATCCATGACCACTTAGAGAAGAAGAACTCTGGACACCTGATGATCCATGGCCACTTAGAGAAGACTTAGAACTCTGTACACTAGACGATCCATGGCCACTTATAAAAGTAGAACTCTGGAGACCTGATGATCCATGGCCACTTAGAGAAGACTTAGAACTCTGGACACTAGACGATCCATGGCCACTTAGAGAAGACTTAGAACTCTGCGCACCAGATGATCCATGGCCACTTAGAAAAGTAGAGCCTTGGACTCCTGATGATCCATGGCCACTTAGAGAAGACTTAGAACTCTGGACACTTGATGCTCCATGACCACTTAGAGAAGTAGAACTCTGGACACCTGATGATCCATGGCCACTTAGAGAAGACTTAGAACTCTGTACACTAGACGATCCATGGCCACTTAGAGAAGACTTAGAACTCTGGACACCTGATGATCCATGGCCACTTAGAGAAGACTTAGAACTCTGCACACCAGATGATCCATGGCCACTTAGAGAAGACTTAGAACTCTGGACACTAGACGATCCATGGCCACTTACAGAAGACTTAGAACTCTGCACACCAGATGATCCATGGCCACTTAGAGAAGTAGAGCCTTGGACACCTGATGATCCATGGCCACTAAGAGAAGACTTAGAACTCTGGACACTAGACGATCCATGGCCACTTAGAGAAGACTTAGAACTCTGCACACCAGATGATTCGTGGCCACTTAGAGAAGACTTAGAACTCTGGAAACCTGATGATCCATGGCCACTTAGAGAAGTAGAACCTTGGACACCTGATGATCCATGGCCACTTAGAAAAGTAGAGCCTTGGACACCTGATGATCCATGGCCACTTAGAGAAGACTTAGAACTCTGGAAACCTGATGATCCATGGCCATTTAGAGAAGTAGAACTCTGGACACCTGATGATCCATGGCCACTTACAGAAGACTTAGAACTCTGTACTCTAGACGATCCATGGCCACTTAGAGAAGTAGAACTCTGGACACCTGATGATCCATGGCCACTTAGAAAAGTAGAGCCTTGGACACCTGATGATCCATGACCACTTAGAGAAGACTTAGAACTCTGGACACTTGATGCTCCATGGCCACTTAGAGAAGTAGAACTCTGGACACCTGATGACCCATGGCCACTTAGAGAAGATTTAGAACTCAGTACACTAGACGATCCATGGCCACTTATAGAAGTAGAACTCAGGACACCTGATGATCCATGGCCACTTAGAGAAGACTTAGAACTCTGGACACTAGACGATCCATGGCCACTTAGAGAAGACTTAGAACTCTGCACACCAGATGATCCATGGCCACTTAGAAAAGTAGAGCCTTGGACACCTGATGATCCATGGCCACTAAGAGAAGACTTAGAACTCTGGACACTAGACGATCCATGGCCACTTACAGAAGACTTAGAACTCTGCACACCAGATGATCCATGGCCACTTAGAAAAGTAGAGCCTTGGACACCTGATGATCCATGGCCACTTAGAGAAGACTTAGAACTCTGGACACTAGACGATCCATGGCCACTTAGAGAGGACTTAGAACTCTGCACACCAGATGATCCATGGCCACTTAGAAAAGTAGAACCTTGGACACCTGATGATCCATGACCACTTAGAGAAGTAGAACCTTGGACACCTGATGATCCATGACCACTTAGAGAAGTAGAACCTTGGACACCTGCTGATCCATGGCCACTTTGAGAAGTAGAACTTTGGACACTTGATGATCCATGGCCACTTAGAGAAGACTTAGAACTCTGGACACCTGATGATCCATGACCACTTAGAGAAGTAGAACCTTGGACACCAGATGATCCATGGCCACTTAGAGAAGACTTAGAACTCTGGACACCTGATGATCCATGTCCACTTAGAGAAGCAGAACCTTGGACACCTGATGACCCATGACCACTTAGAGAAGTAGAACTCTGGACACCTGATGATCCATGGCCACTTAGAGAAGACTTAGAACTCTGTACACTAGACGATCCATGGCCACTTATAGAAGTAGAACTCTGGACACCTGACGATCTATGGCCACTTAGAGAAGACTTAGAACTCTGGACACCTGATGATCCATGGCCACTTAGAGAAGACTTAGAACTCTGGACACCTGACGATCCATGGCCACTTAGAGAAGACTTAGAACTCTGGACACCTGATGATCCATGGCCACTTAGAGAAGACTTAGAACTCTGGACACTTGATGATCCATGGCCACTTAGAGAAGACTTAGAACTCTGGACACTTGATGATCCATGGCCACTTAAAGAAGACTTAGAACTCTGGACACCTGATGATCCATGGCCACTTAGAGAAGTAGAACCTTGGACACCAGATGATCCATGGCCACTTAGAGAAGACTTAGAACTCTGGACACCTGATGATCCATGGCCACTTAGAGAAGCAGAACCTTGGACACCTGATGACCCATGACCACTTAGAGAAGTAGAACTCTGGACACCTGATGATCCATGGCCACTTAGAGAAGACTTAGAACTCTGTACACTAGACGATCCATGGCCACTTATAGAAGTAGAACTCTGGACACTTGACGATCTATGGCCACTTAGAGAAGACTTAGAACTCTGGACACCTGATGATCCATGGCCACTTAGAGAAGACTTAGAACTCTGGACACCTGACGATCCATGGCCACTTAGAGAAGACTTAGAACTCTGGACACCTGATGATCCATGGCCACTTAGAGAAGACTTAGAACTCTGGACACTTGATGATCCATGGCCACTTAGAGAAGACTTAGAACTCTGGACACTTGATGATCCATGGCCACTTAAAGAAGACTTAGAACTCTGGACACCTGATGATCCATGGCCACTTAGAGAAGTAGAACCTTGGACACCTGATGATCCATGGCCACTTAGGGAAGCAGAACCTTGGACACCTGATGACCCATGACCACTTAGAGAAGTAGAACTCAGGACACCTGATAATCCATGGCCACTTAGAGAAGACTTAGAACTCTGGACACCTGATGATCCATGGCCACTTAGAGAAGACTTAGAACTCTGGACACTTGATGATCCATGACCACTTAGAGAAGACTTAGAACTCTGGACACCTGATGATCCATGGCCACTTAGAGAAGACCTAGAACTCTGGACACTTGATGATCCATGGCCACTTTGAGAAGACTTAGAACTCTGGACACCTGATGACCCATGGCCACTTAGAGAAGTAGAACCTTGGACACCTGATGATCCATGGCCACTTAGAGAAGTAGAACCTTGGACACCTGATGATCCATGGCCACTTAGAGAAGTAGAACCTTGGACACTTGATGATCCATGGCCACTTAGAGAAGACTTAGAACTCTGGACACCTGATGATCCATGGCCACTTAGAGAAGTAGAACCTTGGAAGCCTGATGATCCATGGCCACTTAGAGAAGTAGAAACTTGGACACCAGATGATCCATGGCCACTTAGAGAAGTAGAACCTTGGACACCAGATGATCCATGGCCACTTAAAGAAGTAGAACCTTGGACTCCTGAAAATCTATGGCCACTTAGAGAAGTAGAACCTTGGACTCCTGAGAATCTATGGCCACTTAAAGAAGTAGAACCTTGGATACTTGATGATCCATGGCCACTAAGAGAAGTAGAACCTAGGGCATCAGATGATCCATGGCCACTTAAAGAAGACTTAGAATTCTGGACACCCAATGATCCATGGCCACTTAGGGAATTAGAACCTTGGACACCTGATGATCCATGGCCACTCAGAGAAGTAGAACTTTGGACACCTGATGACCCATGGCCACTAAGAGAAGTAGAACCTTGGACTCCTGAGAATCTATGGCCACTTAGAGAAGAACCTTGGACACCTGATGATCCATGGCCACTCAGAGAAGTAGAACCTTGGACACCTGATGATCCATGGCCACTAAGAGAAGCAGAACTTTGGACACCCAATGATCCATGGCCACTTAGAGAATTAGAACCTTGGACACCAGATGATCCATGGCCACTTAAAGAAGACTTAGAACTCTGGACACCTGATGATTGACGGCCACTTACAGACAAAGTAGAGCCTTGAACATTTGATGATCCGTGGCCACTTAGAGAACCCTTGACATTTGATGATTCATGACCACTTAGAGAAGACTTAGAACTCTGGACACCTGATGATCCATGGCCACTTAGAGAAGAAGAACCTTGGACACCTGATGATCCATGGCCACTCAGAGAAGTAGAACCTTGGACACCGGATGATCCATGGCCACTTAGAGAAGAACTAGAACCTTGGATACCTGATGATCCATGGCCACTTAGAGAAGTAGAACCTTGGACACCAGATTCTCCACGGCCACTTAGAGCACTAGAACCTAGGAACACTGATGATTCATGGCCACTTACAGAAGCACTAGAACCTTGGAAGTTTGTTGATCCATGGCCACTAACAGAAGCACTGGAACTTCCCAATTTTGATGATCCATCGCCACTGACAAAAGGAATAGAACCTTGGAACCCTGATGATCCGTGGCCACTTAGAGCAGCACTAGAACCTTGGAATCCTGATGATCCATGGCCACTTACAGACAAAATAGAGCCTTGGACACCTGATGATCCATGGCCACTAAGAGATGACTTAGAACTCTGGACACCAAATGATCCATGGCCACTAAGAGAACTAGAGTCTTGAACACCTAATGATAAATGGCCACTTTGAGAAGTAGAATCCTGGACACCTGCTGATCCATGGCTACTTAAAGTAGAACCTTGGACTCCTGATGACCCATGGCCACTAAGAGAAGTAGAACCTTGAACACCTGATGATCCATGGCCACTAAGAGAAATAGAGTCTTGAACACCTAATGATAAATGGCCACTTTGAGAAGTAGAATCCTGGACACCTGCTGATCCATGGCCACTTAAAGTAGAACCTTGGACTCCTGATGACCCATGGCCACTAAGAGAAGTAGAACCTTGAACACCTGATGATCCATGGCCACTTAAAGTAGAACCTTGGACTCCTGATGACCCATGGCCACTAAGAAAAGTAGAACCTTGAACACCTGATGATCCATGGCCACTAAGAGAAGTAGAAACTTGGACACCTGATGATCCATGGCCACTTAGAGAAGTAGAACCTTGAACACCTGACGATCCATGGCCACTTAAAGTAGAACTTTGGACTCCTGATGACCCATGGCCACTAAGAGAAGTAGAACCTTGGACATCTGATGATCCATGGCCACTTAAAGAGGCACCAGAACTTTGGGAGTTCACTGATTCACGACCTGAAACACTAGAACCTTGTAAGTTCAATGATCCATGACCACTGGCAAAAGTACTAGAACTCTGAGAGGTTGTTGATCCATGGCCACTTACAGAAGCACTAGAACCTTGGAATTTAGACGACCCATGGGTGCTTACTGAAGCACTAGAACCCTGTTTGGACGACCCATGGCTGCTTACTGAAGCACTAGAGCCTTGGAATTTAGATGACCCATGGCTACTTACTGAAGCACTAGAACCTTGGAATGTAGACGACCCATGGCTGCTTACTGAAGCACTAGAACCCTGTTTGGACGACCCATGGCTGCTTACTGAAGCACTAGAACCCTGGAATTTAGACGACCCATGGCTACTTACTGAAGCACTAGAACCCTGGAATTTAGACGACCCATGGCTACTTACTGAATCACTAGAACCCTGGAATTTAGACGACCCATGGCTACTTACTGAAGCACTAGAACCTAGCAAGTTTGATGAGCCATGACCACTTACGGAAGCGCTAGGATCATGAACCTTGTCTGAACCTCGACCTAAAGGTGAAAAGCTGGAACCTTGAGAGTTTGATGATCCATCGCCAGTTAGAGAAGTAGAACCCTGGACACCTAATGATCCATGGCCACTAAGAGAAGTAGGACCCTCGACACCTGATGATCCATGGCCACTAAGAGTAGAACCTTGGAAACCTGATGATCCATGGCCACTTAAAGAAGTAGAACCCTGGGCACCAGATGATCCATGGCCACTTAAAGTAGAACCTTGGACTCCTGATGACCCATGGCCACTAAGAGAAGTAAAACCTTGGACACCTGATGATCCATGGCCACTTACAGCACTAGAACCTTGGAATTTTGACGACCCATGGCCACTTACTGAAGCAAAAGAACCTTGGAACTTAGACGACCCATGGCTACTTACTGAAGCACTAGAACCTAGCAAGTTTGATGATCCATGGCCACTTACAGAAGTAGAACCTTGAACACCTGATGATCCATGGGCACTTAGAGAAGTAGAACCTTGGACTCCTGATGATCCATGGCCACTGAGAGAAGTAGAACCTTGGACACCTGATGATCCATGGCCACTAAGAGAAGTAGAACCTTGGACACCTGACAATCCATGGCCACTAAGAGAAGTAGAACCTTGGACACCTGATGATCCATGGCCACTTAACGAGGCACCAGAACTTTGGAAGTTCACTGATTCACGACCTGAAACACTAGAACCTTGTAATTTCAATGATCCGTGACCACTGGCAAAAGTACTAGAACTCTGAGAGGTTGTTGATCCATGGCCACTTAGAGACGCACTAGAACCTTGGACAGCTGATGATCCATGGCCACCTGCAGAAGAACCAGAACTCTGGAAATCTGTTGATCTACGACTATTCAAAGCAACAATGGAACCTGGTAAATCTGATGACCCATGACCACCCGTGGAAATACTAGAACCTTGCAGGGTTGATGATCCATGACTAGTGACAGAAGCACTAGAACCTTGGATCCCTGATGATCCATGACCACTGACAGAAGCACTAGAACCTTGGATCCCTGATGATCCATGACCACTGACAGAACCACTAGAGCCTTGGAAGTTTGCTGATCCATGGCCACTAACTGAAGCAACAGAACCTCCCAATTTTGATGATCCATGACCACTGACAGAGCCACTAGAACTTTGGATCCCTGATGATCCATGACCACTGACAGAACCACTAGAACCTTGGAATTTAGACGACCCATGGCTACTTACTGAAGCACTAGAACCTTGGAAGTTTGCTGATCCATGGCCACTAACAGAAGCAATAGAACTTCCCAATTTTGATGATCCGTGGCCACTTACAGAGGCACTAGAACCTAGTAAGTTTGTTGATCCATGGCTACTTACAGAAGTACTGGAACTTCCCAATTTTGATGATCCATGGCCACTGACAGCACCAGAACCTTGGAACCCTGATGATCCATGGCCACTGACAGAAGCACTGGAACCTTGGACACCTGATGATCCATGGCCACTTAGAGAAGTAGAGCCTTGGACACCTGATGATCCATGGCCACTGACAGCACCAGAACCTTGGAACCCTGATGATCCACTGACAGAAGCACTAGAACCTTGGGAGTTCCCTGATCCATGAAGTCCTGAAGAAAGAACTGCTCCCTGGTTACTAGTAAGGAAGAACGATCCTTGTACTTCCGCCGTTGTTGATCCTAGTGTGGTTGTCGAGCCGGTACCTGAAGTCGACTTAAACGGCCCGACGCCCTCTGCCGATCCACGGCCGCTGTGGGAGGCGAGGCGACTTGAGGAACCACTTGAGGATCCGGTGGAAGCAAGAGACTCTGTCTTGAATGATGAGTTCCTGACGAAGGACGAACCTTCCCGTGAACCTGTAGATTTACTTGCGACGTCTTGTTGAGCTCCAGAAGCAGCGTGGGTCTTGCCAAGCGCTCCGATGCTCTCCCGTCCTCTGTCTTCATTTGTGGCGGCTGGGCTGACAACCCCGCTGGTGGAGGGGTGATGAAAAGCGGTCTTCACGTCTCCACTGTGGACCGCTCCCCTTCCCTCCGCTCGAGATGCGTCAGGGGAAGAACCAGGGATCTGAAGAGGTGCCACTGCGCCTGAGGTCAGAGGCGCTGTTCCAGGGTGTGGAAGAGTCTGCTGATGGGTAGGGTGTATCCCTTGGTGTGCTGAGGTTTGATGGCGTCCCGGGGAAGAAGGAGGAGGATTAGGGATGGCATTTTGGTGAGATGGAGAGACCCGATGGGCTGTGGGGATTGGCTGACGGGATGAAGCAACTGGCTGGTGCTTCGGGACGACTGGCTGGCGTGAGGTAGCCGGAGTATCCAAAGGAAGGGAGGTTGACACATGATGGCTCTTCGACCCCGGGGAGGCTCCGGTACTGGACTCGGATGCTAGGGGGTTGTTGCTGAAGCCTCCACTCCCTGAGACAGAGGATTGTGAGCTCCGCCCGGACGAGGAAGCCGAATGCTTCTGGTTCCTCTCATGTGCCGAAGAAGTGGTCTTGGTTGCGGCGACAGACGCCGCCACGCCGGGAGTGTGGCTGCCCGTCGATAATGTGTTCTGGCTGTGGACCGTCTCCTTCACTGACGTGGCAAAGAGGCCGAAGCCACGATTATTGACTGGGTTTATCCCGCTCTGACTTCCAGGAGAAATGGGGCTTTGGTCGACGGAGACTTGGGCAGCTCCAGAAGTGCTTAATGTTGATGTATGGAACGGCTGTCTGTGTGATGATCCTCTTCCCACGGCTGGAACTGGAAAGCCATCGACATCGCTGGTCGTGGCTGGCGAAGGGGAGTTCGTGAGCAGTTGTGACGATCCGGGAGTGTCCTGAATCCTAGAACCAGGGAACCCTGAGGAACCAGGTCCTGTTGAAGCTACTGACGGTCTGTCGAAGTTCGAGGGCGAACGGTCGTCTTTCTGTACACCAGAAGATACGGAATTCTGACGTTTTAGGGAAACTGTAGAAAATAATTGTGATCCTGGGGGTATTATGGGGCCTGGGGTCGAGAATAATTGTGATCCGGGGGGTATTATGGGGCCTGAAGTCGAGAATAATTGTGATCCGGGGGGTATTATGGGGCCTGGGGTCGAGAATAATTGTGATCCGGGGGTTATTATGGGGCCTGGGGTCGAGAATAGGCCGAGGTCTAATGAACCACTTGTGTGTCTCGCGTGCTCACTTTGTACGGAGGGATCTGTTCCGGTCCTGCCGATTCCAGCTGAACTGGACCCAGGACCTCTGTGATCTGAGGGATTCGTTGTTCCAGAGCTGAAGAAGGAAGACTGTCCTCTCGTTGACCCGCTGCTCTTATGTGAGCCCAAAGATGACCCAAAGGCACCGGATGAGGGAACAGATACGACTGAAGCACCGACGTTCAGTTCGGGGTTCACGCGGACGAGAGTCTCTTCCCGTTCCAGCAAAGTGGATGTTCTTGAAGACTGATGACTCGGTGAAGAGGATGAAGACCCCGAATTGAAGAAGTGTGACGAAAACGAAGGCCCGACCTTTCTTGAGGTGGATGAATCCGTAGCGGAGGAGGAGGAGGAGGATTCTCCTGAAGGTGTAAAGCCTGAAGAGGATCCAAACCTGTGAGTGCCTTCGACCGACGGCCCTTGGTCGATGGGTTGCTTCTTGGAGGGTCGTTGGCCGATGTGTTTGTTCAGGTCGTAGAGAGTGTGGGCCTTGTGGCACGGGTAGGCGAGCTCCTCGTCGATGCACGTACGTGAGTCCTGGCTAAACCGGGTTCGACTCGGACAGAAGAAACTGCGAATGAGAAGAGCAGGTAAATATACCATACACCACAGCTGACGTGAGACTTCTCCTGAAGAAGCTCAACAGAAGAGAAGAAAACAAGATATTCCAAGATTCACTCTCCGTTCAATTACGTAAATTATTCGTTTTTCAGTAACAGTATAGCATTGTCTTCATAAGCTTATGGGGAAAGATATATGCATATATAAATATTACCAAAAATTCGTCCTGGAAAAGCTGCAGTTTTCTTCGTTAACGAAAAATAACTTAATTCCTGTGCCTCAAACGATCGAAGAAAAATCTTTGCCTTATCTATGACATATGATTTCCAGATCGGTCAATACTGCCTTCCTCAACAACACTAACAAGAGGATCATGAAAGCATTCAAAGCTATATCAAGAGAGAGACCTTCCTTTCTTTGTTATCTTAATCAACAATCCTGTACTCCACACTAAAACCCTATAGACTACAGACTTTCTTTACCTCCATGAGCAATAAATTCCCTTCCTTCATACTCAGACGAGGTAATGCTTCCAGTCTTTGCTGAGAAAACAAACACTGAACTTCTCATCTCCGTTGCTGGTCTAAAACGTGGCAACGTTTACCCTGTTTATCACATCACATAAAAATTTCCTCCTTTCTACATTAAAACAGAGCATTTCGATTATTTCCTCTTCCAGTGATGGATATCCTCTATCTCAGACTTGGAGAAAAATTCCCACTCTTCAGTTTACACCAATAAAAGCTAACATTCCTCACAACATATCACTGGAAAGCTTCCATTTATCCTACGCTCCAGCAAAAGTAAATGTTACCGTAGACCGCTGGATATCTACTCCTTAGGCCTCTTGTCTACAGAATGTTAAAAGGGCCAAGCAAATCCCTTGATGGGTGGGAAAGCTGTCAGACTCGTACAGACCAATAATGAATATCCCTAACCTAGAGCTTCTGTTATCCAATACCAGACCACAAACCACTGAAAGACCCCCCCTCACTCATTTACCTCAAGCTATTAAAACATCTCTTACTCCTCGGCACAAAACATATCAGAACACTGCCAATCTCCCACCGAAAACCGTGCAGCGACTTCCAGTCGCTATTTGAACTGGAAAATATCGAGAGTTTCACCAGTGATGGATCGGAACCTTCAAATGGATCGAAACCTTCAAACAGCTTCCAGTCCTTACCTGAGCTGGAAAGTTTCGAGGGTTCTTTCAATGAAGGGCCAATCACCATTAAGCAATTTCCAGTCCTTACCTGAACTGGAAAGTATCAAGGGTTCTTCCAGCGATGGATCAAACACCATTCAGCTTCCAGTCTTTACCTGAACTGGAAAATATCAAGGGTCCTTCCGGAGACGGACTGAATACCAACCAACTTCCAGTCCTCACCTAAAGTGGAAAGTATCGATTGTTCTTTCCATAATTAATCGCAACTATCCAGCAGTTTCCAGGCCTTACCTGAATTGAAAAGTATCGAAGGTCCTTCCATGGGGAGTCTGGACGGGCATGCAGATGTGGAAGACTTGACAGTTTTGGTTCTGGTCGGCGTAGTATCCATACTCCCGTCCGTCGCAGCTGAAGTTCTTGTTTATAACACCCACCACCGTCTCTGCGTCCGCTGCCAAGTCGAAAGCTCGCGGTCGAAGATAATCCTGGAAAGCACGGTGTACAATGAAGCCAACATTCCAATGGGAAGTGCAAATGAGCGAGGTGAAGAACATTATGGAACGTGCAACGTGCAGGAACGCTTATGATAACATGATTGCCCCCCCCCCCCCCCAAAACCACACTTCCTTAAGCTGGCCTCGATCCCAACCCAACAATTCCAGGAACTAAGAACGACGACCAGCCTCAAACTTCCTTCCATACATGGGGCTGAACCCCAACGATAGACTTTCATACACTGGGCTGGAGGACCCAACCCCAACATCTCCACGTAGTCCCCAATACTCCTATACTCCCTTGTGGGGCCAAGTCCCTGATCCAAAGACAATAATGGCTTTGATAACGCTATAATACAAAACAAAACAAGAATACGCAGAGGCCTTCATGTTTCAGATTTCGAAAGTCTCTTTACCTATACCCACAATCCATCTGTGTCCATCTATATACTTTTA
The DNA here is from genome assembly GCF_036320965.1 of Panulirus ornatus. Classification (NCBI taxonomy): domain Eukaryota; kingdom Metazoa; phylum Arthropoda; class Malacostraca; order Decapoda; family Palinuridae; genus Panulirus; species Panulirus ornatus. The sequence continues at coordinate 49,447,074 of NC_092229.1, read as the reverse complement.
ATACACCTGGGGACCTCTCAGAGGCAACACGGTAACAGGACTATGCAGGACTCCCGGCGCAGGACGCGAGAAATATCCCATTAGGTGACCCCCCTAGCGCCTCCTGCAGAAGGAGCTGGCGTGTGGAACCTTCGCCAAAAATATATTTGGCGAATAATACTTTAGCCTTATTGGTGGTAATTCAAAGAATCATCTTTAGAAAACTCTAAAGATGATTATTCAGACTTCACCTTTTACGTGAAAGAGAGAGAGAGAGAGAGAGAGAGAGAGAGAGAGAGAGAGAGAGAGAGAGAGAGAGAGAGAGAGAGAGAGAGAGAGAGAGAGAGAGAGAGAGAGAGAGAGAGAGAGAGAGAGAGAGTAAATGATTTTCGTTTTCCTCATCATCTGAGCCCCCATGGGCTGGGGTTGTGGGGGGGGGTAGTAGGGTATGGATCGTAGGGGGGGAGATGGTGGGTTGGGGTTTGGGGGGGTTGGGAAGGGAAACTTTAGCGCGAGGGTCAAGGAAAAGTTTATATAGTTTACTGCCGGTGTGTACGAGATGGGGGGGCGAAAGGATGTTAATAATTGGGAGAAAAAGAAAACCAAAAAATCTACAGGTTTTACTAATTTTTTGTTTTTGTTTGTTACAACACACTTCATCAGGCGTAAAAAGTGACACTGGGTAAACAAACAAAACAAGGAAAGTCTTGTTATCTTGATAAGAAGAAAATCAAGAAAAAGTTGCCGTACTTTGGCCTTTTACGAGCTGTGTAGGACGGGGAAAAGTTTATCTGGCGTGGTCTTCTACCCTTCCTAGAAGGACTAAAACAAAGTTTTAATAACTTTATACTTTTTTCCCTTTCGAAAAGAGGGGTGGAGGGTGTAAAAGGGACACATACCAAAAAAAAAAAGTATCAGTGAGACGAAATTATAAAGTTTTTATCTTGATTCATCTCCTAAGGCAGGCGTGAAAGTTTCCACACTTTTTTTTCTCTTTGGATAAAACATTATAAATCTTCAGTTAATTCTACTTTGTCGAAAATGAAGTTTAAAAAAAAAATACAAAAAATTTGGCTACAGTCATTATTTTGGGTTTAATTAAACAACAGAAGAGTAAAAAAACCAATGTATATAGTATATGTATATAGTATATGTATATGTATATGTACAGAATGAAACTGTACATGAACTCAAGGAATAAATAAGGCTCCTGTATATGAACTCATGGAATAAATAAGGCTCTTGTACATGAACTCAAGGAATAAATAAGGCTCTTGTACATGAACTTATGGAATAAATAAGGCTCTTGTACATGAACTTATGGAATAAATAAGGCTCTTGTACATGAACTCAAGGAATAAATAAGGCTCTTGTACATGAACTCATGGAATAACCAAGGCTCTGGTACATGAACTTATGGAATAAATAAGGCTCTTGTACATGAACTCATGGAATAAATAAGGCTCTTGTATATGTGCTTATGGAATGAATAAGGCTCTTGTACATGAACTCATGGAATAAATAAGGTTCTTGTACATGAACTCAAGGAATAAATAAGGCTCTTGTACATGAACTTATGGAATAAATAAGGCTCTTGTACATGAACTCATGGAATAAATAAGGCTCTTGTATATGTGCTTATGGAATGAATAAGGCTCTTGTACATGAACTCATGGAATAAATAAGGTTCTTGTACATGAACTCAAGGAATAAATAAGGCTCTTGTACATGAACTCATGGAATAAATAAGGCTCTTGTACATGAACTCATGGAATAAATAAGGCTCTTGTACATGAACTCATGGAATAAATAAGGCTCTTGTACATGAACTCATGGAATAAATAAGGCTGTTGTACATGAACTCATGGAATAAATAAGGCTGTTGTACATGAACTCAAGGAATAAATAAGGCTCTTGTACATGAACTCATGGAATAAATAAGGCTCTTGTACATGAACTCAAGGAATAAATAAGGCTGTTGTACATGAACTCATGGAATAAATAAGGCTGTTGTACATGAACTCATGGAATAAATAAGGCTGTTGTACATGAACTCATGGAATAAATAAGGCTGTTGTACATGAACTCATGGAATAAATAAGGCTTGTAGCAGCTGGTTGGAAGTGGTGTCTGGCTTCATCGTCCGAGCAGCGCTCATGGGTGCACTGGTTCATGGGCGTGTGTGACAGGAACAAAATGCTTAATGATGAGGCTCTTACAGACGGTGGGTACAGACGGTGGGGGGATATTAATGACCCTTTTGAATTCCAGTCACATGTCCGTCCTTTGCATGACAATGACGTAACTGAATATTGTCCAATGTCAGTCTATTATTATCATTTCATTATTATAATTATTATTATTAGCATCATTAATATCACTATTATTATTATTATTATTATTATTATCATTATTATCATTATCATTATTATTCCTATCATTATCATTATTTTATTATCATTATTATTATCAATTATTATTATTATTATTATTATTATTATTATTATTATTATTATCATTATTATTATTATCATTATTATCATTATTATCATTATTATTAACATTACTATTATTATCATTATCATCATTATTATTATTATCATTAGTCTTAATGATTCAGGTATCATTATCATCATCATCAAAAGCAGCAGTCGCTTCATCCCATTTTCTCCTACTGCAATTAGATCCAACAGAAAACGAGGTTGAGGGGTAGCTCAAGAAAAAAACCCCAAAAAAACACCAATATTGAGTCCGAAACTTGGATCAAAACGTGCGAATCAGGAGGCCAGCGAAAGGTCACGTATTCGAATCCAATTTTTACCATTCCCTGTTGACTTCCAGGTTCAGCCTCGAGATGAGGGATAACTAATATATCTGTTGGGTTGTGTGGGACGAGGCGTTTTGTGCTGGTTATCATGTATAACTCAGCACTAAGGTATACCTGGGAGAGGTATACTCGTTATCTTGCATAAGATAACGAGAGAGATATATATCAGACTCGAAAATAAGATATCTGGAGTGGGGGTATCTTATATTTGTTATCTTGCACGAAGCGTGGAGAGATATGTCATGGAGGAATTTCTTAATTTCTTTTAAAAATTAGCTGTCTAGGCAGATTTTAGATTTATGTTAAAAATTTTAAGTCATATTTTTTTGCGCCAAATTGAAAATTTGAAGTCTTTTTTTGCACAAAATTAAAAATTTTAAGTTTTTTGCGGAAAATCAAAAATTTAAAGTATTTTTTGGCGCAAAATTAAAAATTTTAAGTAATATTTTTGCGCCAAATCAAACATTTTAAGTCATTTTTTGCCCAAAATCAAAAATTTTAAGCAATTTTTTTCTGCGCCAAATCAAACACTGTCTCTCTGGTTAGCGTGATGTGCTGAGAATATCCAGCCAATATATGGTTGAGGGCAGACAGTGCTATCCTATCTCACAGCCTAACAACAGCCCCAAATGCCTTTTAAGTCCGCTTTACTGTGCCATATACATGTCAAACTCGACTTTACTGCAAATTACAATACTGTATATAATCATTTTTCTTCTCCCTGGCTGATTTGATGCCTGCATTATACACGTTTCGTAACAGGAGAATAACTGATTCTAAGTACATCAAATAAGTATGATATTAATGATTTTCAAATGCAGTTATTCAAGGATGAGTACAATGAATAATGTCATCATACTCTCAAAGCAGCCACTCATTTCTTCTACATCTTTATTCATGTAATTAAGCACTTATCAATTCCACGTGTTCAAATTAATGAGGCCTGATTTCGCTCCAAGCTGTCAACATGAAAGAATCACCATAAGACTCATAATCACCATAAGACTCATAATCATCATAAGACTCATAATCACCATAAGACTCATAATCACCATAAGACTCATAATCTCCACAAGACTCATAATCTCCATAAGACTCATAATCTCCACAAGACTCATAAGCTTCATAAGACTCATAATCTCCATAAGACTCATAATCTCCATAAGACTCATAATCTCCACAAGACTCATAATCTCCATAAGACTCATAACCACCATAAGACTCATAATCTCCATAAGACTCATAATCACCATAAGACTCATAATCTCCATAAGACTCATAATCATCATAAGACTCATAATCACCATAAGACTCATAATCACCATAAGACTCATAATCTCCACAAGACTCATAATCTCCATAAGACTCATAATCTCCACAAGACTCATAAGCTTCATAAGACTCATAATCTCCATAAGACTCATAATCTCCACAAGACTCATAATCTCCATAAGACTCATAACCACCATAAGACTCATAATCTCCATAAGACTCATAATCTCCATAAGACTCATACTCTCCATAAGACTCATAATCTCCACAAGACTCATAAGCTTCATAAGACTCATAACCACCATAAGACTCATAATCTCCATAAGACTCATAATCACCATAAGACTCATAATCTCCATAAGACTCATAACCACCATAAGACTCATAATCATAAGACTCATAATCTCCATAAGACTCAATCTCCATAAGACTCATAATCACCATAAGACTCATAATCTCCATAAGACTCATAATCACCATAAGGCTCATAATCTCCATAAGACTCATAATCACCATAAGACTGATAATCTCCATAAGACTCATAATCTCCATAAGACTCATAATCTCCACAAGACTCATAATCACCATAAGACTCATAATCACCATAAGACTCATAATCATCATAAGACTCATAATCACCATAAGACTCATAATCATCATAAGACTCATAATCACCATAAGACTCATAATCACCATAAGACTCATAATCACCATAAGACTCATAATCTCCACAAGACTCATAATCTCCACAAGACTCATAATCTCCATAAGACTCATAATCTCCATAAGACTCATAATCACCATAAGACTCATAATCTCCACAAGACTCATAATCTCCATAAGACTCATAATCTCCACAAGACTCATAATCACCACAAGACTCATAATCTCCATAAGACTCATAATCTCCATAAGACTCATAATCTCCATAAGACTCATAATCACCATAAGACTCATAATCTCCATAAGACTCATAATCTCCATAAGACTCATAATCTCCACAAGACTCATAATCACCACAAGACTCATAATCTCCATAAGACTCATAATCTCCATAAGACTCATAATCACCATAAGACTCATAATCACCATAAGACTCATAATCTCCATAAGACTCATAATCTCCACAAGACTCATAATCTCCACAAGACTCATAATCTCCATAAGACTCATAATCACCATAAGACTCATAATCACCATAAGACTCATAATCTCCATAAGACTCATAATCTCCATAAGACTCATACTCTCCATAAGACTCATACTCTCCATAAGACTCATAATCTCCACAAGACTCATAATCTCCATAAGACTCATAATCTCCATAAGACTCATAATCTCCATAAGACTCATAATCTCCACAAGACTCATAATCTCCATAAGACTCATAACCACCATAAGACTCATAATCTCCATAAGACTCATAATCTCCATAAGACTCATACTCTCCATAAGACTCATAATCTCCACAAGACTCATAATCTTCATAAGACTCATAACCACCATAAGACTCATAACCACCATAAGACTCATAATCTCCATAAGACTCATAATCTCCATAAGACTCATAATCACCATAAGACTCATAATCTCCATAAGACTCATAACCACCATAAGACTCATAATCATAAGACTCATAATCTCCATACGACTCATAATCACCATAAGACTCATAATCACCATAAGACTCATAATCTCCATAAGACTCAATCTCCATAAGACTCATAATCATCATAAGACTCATAATCACCATAAGACTAATAATCTCCATAATACTCATAATCATAAGACTCATAATCACCATAAGACTCATAAAACTTTCATCAAAACCTCGGTGCCGTCCAGAAGCCCTGACCTCTGACCTTGGCTCACTCACCCTCCATCCGGGGTCACCGCGGGCCGTCCCGGCGAGCGAGGTCAGCTCCACCACCACCAATAACGGTAAGGTCAACCCCGCCATCTTGTTGACCCGGGGTCACCTCGGGGGTCACTTCCCAAGTGGAACGGTCTATTGTAAGGGGGGGGGGGGAAGGTGTGGACGAGACGTGGTCAGGAGGGAGGAGGTGGAGGAGGAGGTGGAGGAGGTGGAGGAGGTCAGTTGATGGAATCTGGAAAGGGAAAGAAAAATAAATAAATAAATAAAGGAAATTCAAGAAGAATACTTCCCACGTATTCCCTGCGTGTCGTAGAAGGCGACTAAAAGGGAAGGGAGCGGGGGGCTGGAAATCCTCCCCTCTCGTTTTTTTTTTTTTATTTTTTTTTTTTTCCAAAAGAAGGAACAGAGAAGGGGGCCAGGTGAGGATATTCCCTCAAAGGCCCAGACCTCTGTTCTTAGCGCTACCTCGCTAATGCGGGAAATGACGAATAGTATGAAAAAAAAAAAAAAAAAAAAAAAAAAAAAAAAAAAAAAGAAACAATAAACAATAATAAAAAGATTCAGTAAATAACTCTCTCTCTCTCTCTCTCTCTCTCTCTCTCTCTCTCTCTCTCTCTCTCTCTGTCTATCTATCTATCTATCTATCTATCTCTCCTCCCTGGGGACGAAGGACCGGCGGACACCAAGGACCAAAAACCCCGAGCGAGTCTCGTCCTGAAATCACAGCTGGGCTGATGTGTGTGTGTGTCATTTTCTTTTCTTATTCCTTTTTCATTTTAAATCATAAAACAAATGTTTGAGACTGAATAAATCCTTGCGAGAGAGAATCAGTGTGTGTGTGTGTGTGTGTGTGTGTGTGCAGTACAGTTAGGCCTCAAAGGTCAACGTCAAAAGGTCCCAGTGCAATTAGCGACCTCAATTACAGAGGCGGATGAAGGAGTCTCATGTACCCGCTACATAGATACGAGCAAGGTACAGTCAGGATGGGTCAGTACACACACCCAAACACACGCACACGCACACACACACACACACACACACACACACACACAAACACACGTACACACACACACACACACACATACACACACACACACGCACACACCCAAACACACGTACACACACACACACACACACACACACACACACACACGTATGGACAATAAGGTAGCGAATGGCTTTCTTGTTTCTCGAGGTCAGGTAAGAGCAGGGGTCCCTGGTACTCAACGCACGGACGCAAACTACCTGTTTGCGGTCGTTACAATCACAGGGACTGAGGTGCCAATTGCTACGTCCGGGGACGGTCGACCAGTACACATGGTAGACGAAGAATTAGCACAATGGGTGAGAGGAACTTCATCAAAATACCCTGGAGGTTATCAGTGGGTAGGGACACGATGAAGGATACGAGAAGGATGGTAGATAAGATAAGCCCACCAGGGCTGTAGGAAACAGCAAGGACCCCACCTGCTCACGGCACAACGACCCTAAGGATTCTACAGACGTCAAATGACATATATATATATATATATATATATATATATATATATATATATATATATATATATATATATATATATATATATATATCTAACCACCCATTTCCTGATATCTAACCACCCATTTCCTGATATCTAACCACCCATTTCCTGATATCTAACCACCCATTTCCTGATATCTAACTACCCATTTCTTGATATCTAACCACCCATTTCCTGATATCTAACCACCCATTTCTTGATATCTAACCACCCATTTCCTGATATCTAACCACCCATTTCTTGATATCTAACCACCCGTTTCCTGATATCTAACCACCCATTTCTTGATATCTAACCACCCGTTTCCTGATATCTAACCACCCATTTCTTGATATCTAACCACCCATTTCTTGATATCTAACCACCCGTTTCCTGATATCTAACCACCCATTTCTTGATATCTAACCACCCATTTCCTGATATCTAACCACCCATTTCCTGATATCTAACCACCCATTTCTTGATATCTAACCACCCAGACCATGGTACCTTCCCAGAGATCTTCCCTAATACCCCTCCACCATGGCTCTGATATCTCCATCACGTGTTCTCCCCCCTTACTATCTTACAAGCCAGGACCTGATATCGTAACGACGACCCCCCCCCCACCCCTCCCTCCCTCGCTATCTAACCCCCCCCCCCCCACTAACCAGGGAACCAGCCCCTCCCTCACACCCCCAACCTCAGAGAGAGAAGGGGTTTTTTTCCTTACTCACCTCACACTCCACCCCAACCCCATCCCACCCTCAGACCGGTATATATATATACATCACCCCTCCTCCCCTCACTACACTCCCCCTCCCCCTATTTCCCCCTTACCCCCCCCCCTCCTACATCTTGTCGGTCACTGGGCTACGGCCATTAACGAGGGCAGGGCCTGGATCAAACGACGCGATCAATACCGGTACAACGAGGGTGGGGGGGGGGGGTCATTCGTCGGAGGTCAAGATGGATTGGGGAGGGGGAAGGGGGGGGAGGAGGGAGGGGACGGGGTTTGGGTAAGGGGAGTTGAGGTTGAGGGGTTGGGGGAGTGGAGGTCTCTCTCTCTCTACCCCCTTTTCTCTCTCTCTCTCTCTCTCTCTCTCTCTCTCTCTCTCTCTCTCACCTGAAATTCCTCTCTCCCTCTCTCTCTCTAACTACCTCCATCGTTACAAAGTATTCCCCAGTTATTTACCGATCCATTAACAGCATAATTACACTTCCATTTGGCAAGGCTTCTTGCTTGAGGAAAACCTCGAAGGAAAAGAACTTCACAAGAATTTCTCTTACAAAGTGAGTAAAATTGATTTCTAAAACCCATCCAACCCAAGAAAAAAATTCTTCAAAATCAACAACAAAACCTATTTCTATCTATCGAACTATCGTCTGACTATACTCCACTAATTCTATCCTTTATCTATCTCCTATATCATCCTTATCTCTCTTTATTTGCAGACAAAATATAAAGATAGCTCTACCACAGGTAGCAGGGGGGTTTGCCTAATTTCATTCTTATCTTTAATGAATGAAGGAGAATTCGTGAAATTCTTCCTTCCTTCCTTCCTTCATTGTACACACTCGCTCCCCGACGTTTCACAGGGGGCCACATATCGTCGCCCCTCCCCTTATATATATATATATATATATATATATATATATATATATATATATATATATATATATATATATATATATATATATATAATTTTTTTTTAACATTCTCCATTGATGAAAGTGAAGGTTTGAAAAACGAAAATGGGATTCTCTTTACCACCGTATGTCTCCCCCCTCCCCGGCCGCGTTGTGACAATGGTGCGAAGAGAGAGAGAGAGAGAGAGAGAGAGAGAGAGAGAGAGAGAGAGAGAGAGAGAGAGAGAGAGAGAGAGAGAGAGAGAGAGAGGCGGGATTCTCGACCTTCCCTTCCCAAACTCCGTTTTCTCTGTCGTGGTAGCGTAGAAAACGGAGAAGTGGAGAAGGTGGAGGAGAACTACCCTCATCTCAGAAACTGGAATAAGTCGGCTATTTACTGCTATTACTACTACTATTACTACTACTACTACTACTACTACTACTACTACTACTACTACTACTACTACTGCTACCAATATTACTACTATTACCACCACTACTATTACTATTATTACTACTACTACTACTACAACTATTATTTTTATTACTACTACTACTACTGCTACTATCATTACTACCATTACTACAACTACTTCTACTTCTACTACTACTACTATTAATACTACCATTACTACTACTACTATTACTACTGTGAAATTATAGCCTCATGAATATGCAAATTTGGAGCTGGGCCCCATACATAGTGAGGTTGTATGTGGTCTTATAATTTAATGACCCTTGGCAGTTAAATAGGCCTACAACCCAAACCCATCAACCAATTAACTACCGAACTATCTAATCTACCTAATTGGTCAGTCGTGGCCGTTGTCCAGACGAGGCTGTGACCTGGCTCGCCTGTTGCATGACGTAAATGTAAAATGATTTACAGTAAGTGGGGAGTCGGGAGGGGAAGGGAAGGTCGACTGCTCTCTCTCTCTCTCTCTCTCTCTCTCTCTCTCTCTCTCTCTCTCTCTCTCTCTCTCTCTCTCTCTCTCTACGACACGTCCCTCGCACCACTCCTTCGTCGTCAACCTAGATTTCATTTCTTTATTTTTTTTTTTCCTTCGCTCACTCACACAACTTGCTCTTCGTACCCTTACATCTTTCTTGCGGTGGGCGCTATGCGCTTGCCCTGCCCTTGGGCCGAATGTCGTTCTCATAAGCTGTACTAAAGGCCAAGCAAGTGAACTCTTTCACACTGGGAGACACACACACACACACACACACACACACACACACACGCACACACACACACACACACCACCATTATCAATACACATATGTATCAATATTTTTTTTTTTTTTTTCTTACGCTACCTCGCTAACGCGGGAGACAGCGACAAAGTATAATAACAATAATAAACAAATTAATAATAATAATAATAATAATAATAATAATAATAATAACAATAATAATAATAATAATAATAACATTATAAATAATAATAGTAATAATAATAATAATAATAATAATAATAATAATAATAATAATAATGTATCATTATCATTTATCTATTTATCTATTTATCATTATGGCTATCTAGTTTCAAGGTGCCTATATCTCCCTAGAGGGAAAGATCTCTTGATCTAACTCCCATGTTTCACTACCATAGTCATCTTTTCCGTTCATTTTCATTTCCGTTCCTTTCCCCCCCCCCCCAACACGGACTCCCCGCCATGAGGGCGCGCACGCCCACGCCCATTAACCACCCTACCCCCATATTCCTCTTCCCCTCTCTCCCCCCCCATTTGCCTCTCTCTTTCCAATCCACAACTCCCCTCTTCTCCAACCCCCAACCCACCCTTCCACTTTCTCCCCACCAGCCAATTAGTCTTCCATTAGACACGTTCCTTTGGGGGGGCTTAATTGTCGGAATTAGAGTTAAATACGTAAAGGGCAAGGCATTAGATTCCTTCACACAACCCCCCCTCCCCCCTCCCCCCAATCCCCATAGCTGTCATGTTTAACATCAGTCGAATCATTTCCTCTTTTTTTCTCCTCCTCTTCTCAGTGAGGACACACAGAGCCACATGGCTCTGTGTTCACAGGTAAGGAACGAAGATTCGCGTTAATATTCCACTCTGATATTATCAGGGAGAGAATCACGGCGATATTCTGAAGGGGGAGGGGTAGAGAGAAGGTATGGTCGATATTCGTTGGTCTTGTGAATATCATATTCATATACGTGAAAAAGCCACGTCGATACCTGGTCTCTTCCACAGGAGGTCTGAGTACAGTCAGGGGGCCCTCACCTCCCTTGGAAAATGGACTCGTCCTGTGACGTCACGCAGTCACTATTTACGGCTGCGGCAGCAACTCGTCTCACCAGACCTAAACATGGAGGCGATTATGCCATAAAAAAAATATATATATATATATATAATGTATTCCGTAAAACGAGAATGATAAACGGATGGCCGGCTTCGCATGTCCTGTGTGCTTTGTGACGAGGGTTGTGAGTACAAAGTAGGTCTTCGAGGTTCTAAGATGGTAATTTGAAGGCATGGGAGAGAGTGAGGGCGGGTGTAATCTATGAGAAGAAAATGAGGAGGTATCTGTAAATGGCACAGACCTGCACAATTGGTAGGGACCAGGAGGGTGAATTTGGAGATTACTGAAGTAGAGGGTGAAGATATAACTTTGCTCCAGGTAGGAAGAGCTGAAGAACCCACAGGAGGTGGTTCCAGAAGAGGCTTCATGTACCGAAAGACGAGGTATAGGACGCTTCTCGTACCAGTCTGGCCAGAAACTCCCAATCAAGAAATCAAGACTAAGAACTCTGAGCTTTAGGGTACTAAGAGGCAAAAATATCTCTCGTGTTCTGACTACCTTGATGGGTTTGAAGTCTTGCCTCGAACACTTGCGATGAAAAAAAAGGGGGACGATCATTTTATAGGTGGGAAGCAATAATGTATTCAGGGGCAGATTAGAAAGGAAATTATAGGCCAAGTATAAGGCTCTCATCATCAGGTTCAGAGAAAGGTACATTGTCACCTATATCAGGGTTGAAGCTCAGTTGTGACACAGAATCATCCACTTCCGTGCCACTGATCATGGGCGGAATCCGTGCCAGTGTCTGTGTAGACTGTCACAGTCCCGTGTGTAGTTGTTGGTGTGTCTGTGTGTGTGTGTGATGACCTAAATGTAATTACCAATATGAACTGTACGGGGAGGAGAGGAAGGGGGGAGTTTATACACTCGTGGGGAGTCCCATAGCTTGAATATTCTCTACTATCAAGATAAATATCTGTGTAGGTTTATACGTACGGTCGTGTGTGTGTGTGTGTGTGTGTGTGTGTGTGTGTGTGTGTGTGTGTGTGAATATCACACACATGGTTTGGCCTCTTTCAATATATCTGACGCAAGCCAAGGATCTAGTCTCCCCCAGAACTGATACAAGGCCCAAAAACGCTCACTGCTTCACATGGAACCTAGAATGCTTCACTATGGGAGAAGGGAGTTCGAATCTCTTAATGTCTCGACTAAAATTCGAAACCATTCATCATGCTATATGGCAGCTCGTAACTCTCCTGTTTTACTATACATTAAACCAAATATTCATAGTATAAGAGAGGGGGGACCATCATACCATAAACATCAGAGCAGTATCATGACCAAGATCTCATATGGAATGTCTAATGATTCATTTATCTCATTCCGGAGGCAAGACACTGTCTCGAATGAGATCCGACACAGGCTTCTATCGCATCACGTCTGAGTGAGCGAGTCGCTCCGTGGTGGTGGTGGTGCCGGGGGGCGACGAGCGAGTGACATAAGCAGTGTCGTTCCTTCACTGCCATAAAGGCCATTCCCTGACTCATATTAAACCAATGGGGGGGCGACGATTACAGGGGGGGTCGAACGACCCCAGGCGGGCGGCATTCGTCTATAATGGCTCCTGTCGAGCTCCATCCGTTCCTCATTTAGCGTTCCTGAAATAACTTCATAAGCATAAGGCTTATGAAGTCTGTCTGTCTGTCTGTCTGTCTGTCTGTCCGTCTGTCTGTCTGTGTGTGTAGATTCTCCCGGAATTCTGGATG
>NC_092229.1:49423930-49428930 GCF_036320965.1 Panulirus ornatus | reverse complement strand
GTGTGTGGGTGGCGTGTGTGTGGTGGCGTGTGTGTGGGTGGTGTGTGTGTGGTGGCGTGTGTGTGGGTGGTTGGGGGGTGGGTGGCGTGTGTGTGGGTGGGTGGTGTGTGTGTGTGGGTGGCGTGTGTGTGGGTGGTGTGTGTGTGGGTGGTGTGTGTGTGGGTGGTGTGTGTGTGGGTGGCGTGTGTGTGGGTGGTGTGTGTGTGGGTGGTGTGTGTGTGTGGGTGGTGTGTGTGTGAGTGGCGTGTGTGTGGGTGGCGTGTGTGTGGGTGGCGTGTGTGTGGGTGGCGTGTGTGTGGGTGGCGTGTGTGTGGGTGGTGTGTGTGTGGGTGGCGTGTTGTGTGTGGTGGCGTGTGTGTGGGTGGTGTGTGTGTGGGGTGGCGTGTGTGTGTGGGTGGTGTGTGTGTGGGTGGTGTGTGTGTGGGTGGCGTGTGTGTGTGGGTGGCGTGTGTGTGGGTGGTGTGTGTGTGGGTGGCGTGTGTGTGGGTGGTGTGTGTGTGGGTGGCGTGTGTGTGTGGGTGGCGTGTGTGTGGGTGGCGTGTGTGTGTGTGGGTGGCGTGTGTGTGGGTGGTGTGTGTGTGTGGGTGGTGTGTATGTGGGTGGCGTGTGTGTGTGGGTGGCGTGTGTGTGGGTGGTGTGGGCGTGTGGGGGGTGAAGAGGGGTGAGTGTGTGTGTGGGGGGAGAAGGTCGTCTGCTCTGTGAGGCGGGAGGGTAAAAGGGTTGGGGGGGAGGGGTGGGGGAGGATGGCCGTATAGGTATTTCTTTCGTCGTTGCTGATTGGTTATAAACGTGGGGATTCAGCCAATCATGTGGCAGCTCTTTCATTTTTTTTACTCTCTCTCTCTCTCTTTTTCTGTTTATTCACGTCATATCAGAGCGAATGGTCATTATCCTTGAGCACGACGGTACGACCCTTGAGCACGACGATGCGACCCTTGAGCACGACGGTACGATCCTTGAACACGACGGTACGGTCTTTGAGCACGACGGTGCGATCCTTGAACACGACGGTACGACCCTTGAGCACGACGGTGCGACCCTTGAGCACGACGGTACGACCCTTGAGCACGACGGTACGACCCTTGAGCACGACGGTACGATCCTTGAACACGACGGTACGGTCTTTGAGCACGACGGTACGATCCTTGAACACGACGGTACGGTCTTTGAGCACGACGGTACGATCCTTGAACACGACGGTACGACCCTTGAGCACGACGGTGCGACCCTTGAGCACGACGGTACGACCCTTGAGCACGACGGTACGGTCTTTGAGCACGACGGTGCGATCCTTGAGCACGACGGTACGACCCTTGAGCACGACGGTACGACCCTTGAGCACGACGGTACGACCCTTGAGCACGACGGTACGACCCTTGAGCACGACGGTACGACCCTTGAGCACGACGGTACGACCCTTGAGCACGACGGTACGATCCTTGAACACGACGGTGCGACCCTTGAGCACGACGGTACGACCCTTGAGCACGACGGTACGACCCTTGAGCACGACGGTACGACCCTTGAGCACGACGGTACGACCCTTGAGCACGACGGTACGACCCTTGAGCACGACGGTACGACCCTTGAGCACGACGGTACGACCCTTGAGCTCAACGGTACGGTCTTTGAGCACGACGGGTGCAACCCTTGAGCACGACGGTACGACCCTTGAGCACGACGGTACGACCCTTGAACAGGACGGTACGATCCTTGAGCACGACGTTACGATAATTGAACACGACGGTACGATCCTTCCTTTAGGGTCGTACCGTCGTGCTCAAGGGTCGTATCGTTTCGCTGCAAGGCCGTAACGTCGTGCTCAACGGGTTAGCTACGTCAGTGAAGTCACTGTATTCACGGGCCTTCTAGGGTCGAGCCACAGGTTTGAATCCTGGTTGCGGCAGTCGGTCCACAGTCAATCCAGCTGTTCATCCTCCTTTAGGGGTTGGTCGATAAAATGGGTACCTGGCTTGTGCTAGGATATATATATATATATATATATATATATATATATATATATATATATATATATATATATATATATATATATATCCCATGCCGTCTCAGCTACCATCAAAAAACACAAAAAGTCTCTATGCAAATCACAACCTCTCCCATTGCTCCAGTGAGGTCAAAGAGGGTCAGCCGGTGACCTCAAAGTGCCCAAGGGCCACATCTGGACAATTCGACCCAAGCGAACGAACATGCGTTTCCCTCCCTTGCATCGGAGCGCCCGCGCAAAACTCCTCATCTTCGAGCAAAGTTCTGAAACTAATCAGATTATTCGAGAGTCCTTTTCCCTCCCGGATCTTGATGAGGGATGAGGGATGAGGGGTGAGGGGCGAGGGATGAGGGATGAGGGGTTAGGGGTGAGGGATGAGGGGTGAGGGGTGAGGGATGAAGGGTGAGGGATGAGGGATGAGGGATCAGGGATGAGGGATGAGGGGTGAGGTGGCGGAGGGAGCAATCACCTGTTTCATTTCTTTATCTTCATTTTCTTTTCGTTTCGTGTGGGTTGTGGATGTTGATATCTCGTGGTGAAGTGTTGGGTCGGGGGAGGCGATGTCTCGGTCTCTTTGGCGGAGAGAGAGAGAGAGAGAGAGAGAGAGAGAGAGAGAGAGAGAGAGAGAGAGAGAGAGAGAGGGAGGGAGGGGAAGAGTCACTCTTAGGAAAAGGACAAAAGACAGAAACAACACAATACGAAACAAGAACAAAAAACAAAAAAAACAAACAAAACCAGTGGAAGTGAGGAGGTGGTTGGCACAGCGTTCCAAGTACAGCCTCGCCTCTCTCTCTCTCTCTCTCTCTCTCTCTCTCTCTCTCTCTCTCTCTCTCTCTCCCTCTCTCTCTCTATCAGTCACAGGCACCGCCGTCTCACGAGCCTAGATTAATTGGCTTTAAATCTCCGTTCACGCCTTTGTCAGGACTTATCCGACACAGAGAGAAGCGGCTGCAATGCTTTTGAACACCCCCTTTTCCCTTTACCCTCCTGTGCTGGAAAAAGTTTCTAAGCTTGTTTCTCAAAAAGCCTTTTTTGTTCTTGTTATCTCGAAATTTCAGCACACCTGCTTCAGGGTGTGCTGAAAAGGTCTGGACATATGGAGAGGATGAGTAAGGAAAGGTTGAGCAAGAGGGTATGTGTGTGTGTGTGTGTGTGTGTGTGTGTGTGTGTCAAGAGTTGGGGGAATAAGGAGAAGGGTTAAGACTAAATTGCAGGAGGAAGGATGGAGTTAAAAACGATTTTTAGTTGTCGGGGGGGAGGGCCTGAACATGCAGGAGGGTGAGAGACGTGCACGGCAGAGAATCAAATTGGAATCATATGGTATACAGGTATTAGACGTGCTGTCAGAGGACTGAACCAGGGCATGTAAAGCAGGCGGGGTTAGGTCTGAGGGGCCTGGTTGCGGATGGAGGACAGGGAACTGTGGGCTCGGTGCATGACACATGACAGCAAGACAATGGATGTGAGAGAATGAGGCCATCTTGTGTCTGTTCCTGGTGCTACCTCGCTGACGCACAGGTCTTTGGCTCTGACTGGTGTGTTGGAGGGCCTACCCTTTGTGGAACATCCATTCCATCAAGGATTAATACGCTCATGGGGTGAGAGGTCAAAGGAGTGAGAGGAGAAGGGTGAGAAAGAGAGGTATGGACAGACGAGGAGATTAGAAGCTGAAAGGGGAGAATAAAGATGAGAGTTTGAAAGAAAAAACGAATATATATATATATATATATATATATATATATATATATATATATATATATATATATATATATATATACACAACGCATCCTCCAACACAAAGCACGTCCTCCAACACACAACGCATCCTCCAACACAAAGCACGTCCTCCAACACACAACGCATCCTCCAACACAAGGCACGTCCTCCAACACACAAGACATCCTCCAACACAAAGCATGTCCTCCAACACACAACACATCCTCCAACACAAGGCACGTCCTCCACGACGACGCAACACATCCTCCAACACACAACGCATCCTCCAAAACACAACACATCACACAACACATCCTCCAACACACAACACATCCTTCGCAACAAGACCTTAGGCCTCTCGATGATGATAAACAACTTAGAAAAAATTTCAGCTAATATAAAAGAAAAAAAAAAACCCCACTCAAAACAGCACAATGAGATAAGATTTCCCTTGGATTTATCTATATATAATTCCCTATGGCTTTTTTTTTTGGGGGGGGGGGGTGCCATTACACACATCTTTTTATGCCTTGATTTATTGCTCAGTAATTTATGTTTATGTGGAAAGAAAAAAAAAACACAAACAGAAAATTTGTAAATGTATATGTGATGACTAAGGTAAGCTTGGGGAGGGGGGGGGGAGGTGTTTTTATATACCATTTTCTCTTCCCCATTACGTTTTTTTTTTCTTAATACCCATAAAAATTCTAAAATCACTTTTGAAATAGATCCCACAAAATCAATCTTTTTTCCTTTCTCTTTCATAATCTTCCGTTTCTGAGGTCATCTGCTTCACACTACAGGATATACTGAAATGTATATAGCTTACATCATACTATAAACATGACGACGGGATATACCGAAATGTATATAGCTTGCATCATACCATGAACATGATTACGGGATATACTGAAATGTATATAGCTCGAAAATATCCTTAAGGTGTTACAAAGAAATACATAAGAATATGAGCGGCTTAACACACCACAGAGCTGTGGACTTGAGACACAGAGGTGTCGATAAAGCATAGAATCCAATACCCTAATCAATGTATCACTCTTTCTATCGCTGGTAATTATGATATTTAAGTCTTTGCTTCTGTGACCGCTCAATGATCGAACGCCATTCATTCAAGCAACATGCACATATTTGACATGCAAATACGAGACTAAATTCCTTTCTATGGCTTCTGTCTTGGGTTAAAAGAGTGGGTTACCATGTACTGGTGTTTGTTAGTGACTTGTGAGGATGAGATGGAAGGAGTGGGTTGTGAGGGTTG
>NC_092229.1:49418930-49421430 GCF_036320965.1 Panulirus ornatus | reverse complement strand
TTGTTATACGTTGGCATATACAGAGATAGAGAAGATAGAGAGAGAGAGAGAGAGAGAGAGAGAGAGAGAGAGAGAGAGAGAGAGAGAGAGAGAGAGAATTATCATCTACTCTGTAAACATCCCTGTCTATCGGTCAACCCTGTCTATCTACAATTACCTCAACCCGCATGGCTGTTTCAGAGCGTGGAAAATGTCCAGCTTCCAAGCTGGATTTTTTAAGCTTTTTTTCTTTTAATGTTTTTAGTTAACTAGTTACTATCAAGACCTCCCACTTCTGCAATGACTGTAATGCCTCGGGCGATGTATTTTCAGCTGTATGGCTGCCTGAACCCAATAAAAATGTCGTTTATTTGCATTTATCTATTTATCTATTTATCTATCTTTATCTTACAGATAGACAGACGGAAAATCTCTTTGTTTATCTCTCAGTCAGTCTGTCTGTCTGTCTGTGTCTGTCTGTCTGTCTGTGTCTCTGTCTGTCTGTCTGTCTGTGTCTCTGTCTGTCTGTGTCTCTGTCTGTCTGTCTGTCTGTCTGTCTCTCTCTCTCTCTCTCTCTCTCTCTCTCTCTCTCTCTCTCTCTCTCTGCCCCTCCGTCCCGGCTCAAACCCCCTAGGAAAAAAAAAGCACAATTCCAATCGTGTCTTTTAAAACCAGTAATTTTTTTTTTCTTTTCATTTTTTTTTTTTTTGGCAGGTCGCAACACAATGACTTCTGGTCCCACATCACTTCATCTGCCGTGAAGAACAGTCATTTCCATTCATGGAGTCTACTAGAAAATGTATATATATATATATATATATATATATATATATATATATATATATATATATATATATATATAGTGTGTGGACATCATCAATTCTTAAATTGATCACATCTCGCGTTTTTTCCTTCTCTCTCTCTCTCTCTCTCTCTCTCTCTCTCTCTCTCTCTCTCTCTCTCTCTCTCTCTCTCTCTAAAATATCATCACGAGTCATCATAGACGAGAAAAAAAAAAACTAGATAGCGAGAAAAAAAATAAATACTGACTGGGGATGTGGGGGGTGGGGGTGGGGGTGTGGGGGTGGGGAGGATTTGAAGAGAGGGAGGGGGAGGGGGGGTTTATGACACACCCCCTTAACATCAAAAATAGGACACTGATCGAGCATTATTTTTCCCATTCATTTGCATTTTACCCCATTCATTTGCATCATTTCCCCCATTTATTTACATTATTTCCCCCATTTATTTGCATTATTTTTCCCATTTGTCTACATTATTCCCCCATTCATTCTCATTATTTCCATTTATTTGCAATATTTTCCCATTTATTTGTACTATTTCCCCCATTTATTTGCAATATTTCCCCCATGTATTTGCAATATTTCCCCCCATTTATTTGCATTATTTTCCCCATTTACTTGGACTTGTTGGTAAAAACGCTTTCGGGACTAGTATCATACGAGGACGTGTCGTTTAATAATGTCTAAAAAAAAGAAAAAAAGACAAAAAAAAAAAGACACCTATATAATCGCTGGTTAATGATACATTGAAGACCCAGTCCAGAAATTTTTGGTAGAGGACAGATAATACCCCCCCCTCACACACACACACACACACACACACCTCCACCATCAGTCGAAACTTGATTTCAGAACCTGGCGAACTGATGAATCAAATACCTGTCCAACCGAAGCGTAGGCGTTGCGACCAAGAGAGACCTTTCACTCCAACCCAGATGGAAGAAAATGGAATCATCATGTCATCATTCAATATGTGGCCCCCAAAAGAGATATAGAGTTACCTCTGCGTCGTGTGGCGCCATCCAAAATGAGGCAGAAATAACACCCAACTTAGATTTAATTCAGAGACGGTTCACGTGCAAGAGGGTGAGGGACTGGAACCTTTGAACTACTGGTATTATAAACTGGAAATAATACTAGAAGAAAAAAAAAAGACCCACTCACTCACTCTTACCAACCCGGAAATAAGGTAACGATAAACCTGTGGCTGACAAGCATATTGAGGGCATCATGGGCATCGAACCCTGCCTAAAAGTGTCTCAAGAAGGAGGAAATACAGAGGCACTATGACCCCATCCGACTGATGACAATCCACAATGTATTGGACGAAAGCTTGTGAAATTCCCGGGAAAAATATGTGCAAGTGATATTCAATATCCAACAGATTCGCCAGATGAGAGAGAGTCATCGTAACTCGGGTTACGGAATAATTCAAACGAATCCAGAGCGACTGGGTCAAAAACACTTCCAGATGACCCCCTCCAGGACTGAGGGCTAAAGTGGCTGTGTGTGAGATACGAGGAGACGCAGCCTTGTCGAACGAGCGAGATAAGCCGTTGAGCGATACGCGCTAACAGTGCCTCAGTGGCCATAACCTGGTCGTAGGTGTTGATAGATAAGATAAGATAAGACCTCTCTCGTGGTAGCAGCGTATAGAACATGGGCATCTAAATTTCCCGCAACACTACACAAACACTAATGGTTGAGTGATTTTTTTT
>NC_092229.1:49411430-49413930 GCF_036320965.1 Panulirus ornatus | reverse complement strand
GGAAAGCTACCAAATGGCGTCCTCGCTACGTCTCTTCGTCGTATATCAACTGACTGTTATATTTCTCTCTTGTGTCTCCCCTGAGGATGTGATTCTTACGCGAAAGTGCACTTAGGAACTTATCGGGTCTCATTTCCCCGTGGACTCATAAGGATATATATATATATATATATATATATATATATATATATATATATATATATATATATATATATATATACATATATATATATATATATATATATATATATATATATATATATATATATATATATATATATATATATATAACCGTCAAGGGTTGCATTGAATAAATGATTTTCCTCTTAATTCGAGGATATTATTGTGTTTCACTACAATCTGTAATGGATGGAATGGCCGCTAGCAGAAGTGCGTTCCCTGGAATTGTAAAGTATTAGTAGTAGTAGTAGTAGTAGTAGTAGTAGTAGTAGTAGTAGTAGTAGTTGTAGTACTAAGCTATTACCGAGCTGAGTATCGAGATGGTTTATGACAACAGTGGGATTGAGTCATCCAATACAATGGATGTCAAGTTCCCCTCCTTAGCCTAGGTTGATATCTTTTTCTCTTCGCCTCACCCTGAAGTGGGTTGCTGAGGTTCAGCCCGATACAAAAAAAAAAGAAAGACTGAATCCCTCTTCATCCATCATATAAAACGTGACGATACGAAACTGAATCTTTCTTTTTTTTTTCCTTTCTCTTTTTCATAAATCTAAACTTTTTCTATTTGTTTCTCTGCACAGTCGGACAGGTACACCATGACAACGTACATCCAAAACTCCCCACACCACACACAGCAACCACAAGGAGGTAATAACATGTCAAGACGCCTCACCAACGCCAGTTTCAGACAAGGAAAAAAAAGGAGTCCTTTATATGGATTACTTTGCCAGCTCCACCCTAGACTACACCACCCATTCCAAAGCAGACGTAACAAGCCTCCAACTAAGAGAGCAGAACGCAGCTTTCTAAACAGTTCTGAGGTCAAAACCATAGACATACATGCTATTCATACCCATGTAACACCGCTGAGTTGAGAATTGGATGATCAAGATCGAAGTAAAAGGACGTCTGACAGGCCAGGTAGATATGTGTGTGTGTGTGTAGAGTGTTCGCGGTGTGTCATTTGTGTTGTGGGTGTAAAGTTATGAGCACCAGACAAGGACACAGAGGTCCCAGGATACACAGATCATAAAAGGAAGACACACAAAAGAGAAAGAGATTTACGAAGGGTTGTGGTGCTGATGAGGGAAGGAGATATGGCCAAAATGGTATATACGAAGAGACAAATGAGAGACGTGAAGGGAGCTGATAAGACCCGGAAAAAGGAAATGGAGTCTTGAAGACACCGAGGGAAGTAGGCGAAGAAGAACCACCAACATGTTAAACCAGCGTCTTGAAAGACAATGGAGACAGAAGGAGAACCAGAATGGTATAACATCAATGAGAGAATGGCTAAGAAAAACATCATACGAACAAGACCAGACTAATAAGGTGAGAAGAGAGATTGGATGTCGCGGGATGATAGAGACTGAAAAAAATTTTGAAGAAGAGAGCTAAGGTTATGATAATGTTGTGGCGAAAGAGAAGGACTGGGTTATTATAATGCTGTGAACGCAGAGATGGACCGGGTTATGATAATGTAGACGCAGAGAAGGACAGGGTTATGACAATGCAATGACCACAGAGAGAGAGAGAGAGAGAGAGAGAGAGAGAGAGAGAGAGAGAGAGAGAGAGAGAGAGAGAGAGAGAGAGAGAGAGAGAGGGTTATGATAATGTTGTTAACACAGAAGTGGAAGGGGGTTTGGATGATGCTGTGAACACAGACAGAGACGGACAGGGTTGTGATAATGTGAACACAGCGATGAACTGGGCTGTGAACAGGGGGGCAAATCAGGTCAGTTCAACCCTATACGGAGGGACGAGACGAAGAACCACAGCGACCTCAACAGCTTCGTTTGTGACCGATGACCACACAGTAGTGATGACAGCGCTAGTGAGAACACATAAGAATAGAACGGGTCACTGATATACAATCAGGGCCCGGCCCTGGTTTTCTGTGGGGGGGCGGCGCATCGCCCCCCCCCCCAGGCTGAACTGCTTTTATGGGGTTAACCCCCCACCCCCCCACATCCACCATTCATACACCCCCTTAAATCATGAGTTCTAAGGGGGTGTCCAGGGGTCTGATGTATACCCCCAGAAAAAGGAAGAAAATTCAGCGTATCTGGGAAAGCATTTCCTGCTTTCTCACGGTTCCCATATATCGGCGGGGGACAAGGGTGTTTCCTTAGCGTCCGGTGTCCTACGCCCTGGGCGTATATGGCGTATAGAGGGTCCAGCCCTACGTACAATCACCATTATGTCCTGTAATGATGATAAGATAATATATATGTATATCATATCCTTCAAGTTCCTTAAATATAATCGTGAATCATTTAAAATAAAAATCGTTTATCATTTTTTCCTCCACGTTTACTCT
>NC_092229.1:49406430-49408930 GCF_036320965.1 Panulirus ornatus | reverse complement strand
ACGAGAGGGGAGGATTTCTAGCCACCCGCTCCCTCCCCTTTTCGTCGCCTTCTACGACACGCAGGTAATACGTGGGAAGTATTCTTTCTCCCCTATCCCCAGGGATAATATATATATATATATATATATATATATATATATACAAGGGAGGAGAGACGACACCAGTGTTATCATCTGCCTCCTGCACAACCATGATGGATTAATTATGCATCAGAATTGCAGATATCATTCAGAATGGTCAATGTCCTGACATTTTATATATATATATATATGTATATATATATATATATATATTCCCTGGGGATAGGGGAGAAAGAATACTTCCCACGTATTCCCTGCGTGTCGTAGAAGGCGACTAAAAGGGAAGGGAGCGGGGGGCTGGAAATCCTCCCCTCTCGTTTTTTTTTTTTTTTTTTTTTTTTTTTTTTTTTTTTTTTTCCAAAAGAAGTAACAGAGAAGAGGTCCAGGTGAGGATATTCCCTCAAAGGCCCAGTCCTCTGTTCTTAACGCTACCTCGCTATCGCGGGAAATAGCAAATAGTATGAAAAAAAAAAAAAAAAAAAATATATATATATATATATATATATATATATATATTATCCCTGGGGTCCATGGAGAAAACGAAACACAATATGTTCCCAAGTGCACTTTCGCGTAATAATCACATCATCAGGGGAGACACAAGAGACAAATATAACAGTCACTTGATACACAACGATCACATCGTCCTAGTTACTGACTGGATGATAATGATGCAATTAGGACACAGTCCCTAACGAGGCAGCACAGTCAGAGACTCATGTACCTGCTTCTGACTGGCTATCTACTAGTTTTCCCTCTCTCTCTGTATATGATTGGCCGTCGCTAAACCTGGGGCTCGGGGTCTCGCTCTGATTGTCTGGTGTAAAACGTCTTACTGTATCTCTTCCTGATTGGCTGCTACCGACTGCCTCTGATGTCTGAACTTGCGCTAATTGGCTCAAGCTGGCGCTGTTCCGCCCTGTACTTGCTCCTAATTGGCTGTTATGGCTCTTCATCACATCCTACTTTACTCTGATTGGCTCGAATATATATATATATATATATATATATATATATATATATATATATATATATATATATATATAGAGAGAGAGAGAGAGAGAGAGAGAGAGAGAGAGAGAGAGAGAGAGAGAGAGAGAGATAGATAGATAGATAGATAGATAGAGAGAGAGAGAGAGAGAGAGAGAGAGAGAGAGAGAGAGAGAGAGAGAGAGAGAGAGAGAGAGAGAGAGAGAGAGAGAGACTTTTTCAAATTACATGGCTACCATCGTCTGTGCTTCGTGCCCCTAGTTTCAATGGGTATCGTTCACTCTTTCCTTCGTATAGTGGATGAACATGTCGCATATCTACTCGTTCCCTACTTCGTATAACACACACACACGCACACACACACACACACACACACACACACACACACACACACACACACAACCACATTCACACTGGAAGAAAGTAAATAAGAGAGAAGCCGAAGAACTTTATCTAAGGATTGCGAAGTGTGAGGTTAGGTGAGGAGGTGCGAGAGAGAGAGAGAGAGAGAGAGAGAGAGAGAGAGAGAGAGAGAGAGAGAGAGAGAGAGAGAGAGAGAGAGAGAGAGAGAGAGCAAAAAAACTCACACGAGTTTTTAAAGATTAATCACGAAACATCCCCTTAAAGCCGAAGGGAGTTTCAGAGAGAGTATGTATGTATGCAAATGAGGTGGGTGGGTGGGTGGGTGGTGGTGGGAGAAGAAGGTAGAATGATTAATAAGGATTAATAAGGATGAAAAGGGCAGAAAGAGGTGATTCTATAAGCCTTTAAGACCACTGAACGAGGGGGGAAAAAATTATACCCGTTACACAGTGTAGGGAAATTACTGTAATTAGTGGGCAACAGAGTCGGGCCGTGAACTGGTGCAGTGGGATTCGAACGAGGAGAGACACTGTACCAACCAGAGCCGGGCTGCGGGAAAATTGGGTTGGCGACGCTGTATATGTAGAAAGCTGTGCAGAGAGAGAGAGAGAGAGAGAGAGAGAGAGAGAGAGAGAGAGAGAGAGAGAGAGAGAGAGAGAGGCCAGAAAAATAGGGAAAAGTTTTTAGAAAAGTTTAAGAGATTTTATACAAAAAAAAAGCAGTTGCAGGGATACAGAAGAGCCAGAGAGAGGAAGAGAGAGAGAGAGAGAGAGAGAGAGAGAGAGAGAGAGAGAGAGAGAGAGAGAGAGAGAGAGAGAGAGAGAGAGAGAGAGAGAGAGAGAGATGTAAAATAAAGTGAGAACTTGTTCGGAAAAAGTTGTGGAGAGGGATACTTTTTATAGTATAAGTGTGGTGCAGGAATGGCATTTAAGTGAATGACGTAAACTCGGGATAGTACTTACAGCGTTTGTGTGACAGAAGCGAAAGTTTAGGAAATGGGGCCCAGCCAGTGTAGAAATCCCTCTCCCCTATTACACAGAAATAGGCCATTACAAATAGACAATTA
>NC_092229.1:49398930-49401430 GCF_036320965.1 Panulirus ornatus | reverse complement strand
CTTGAGCACGACGGTACGACCCTTGAGCACGAAGGTACGACCCTTGAGCACGACGGTGCGACCCTTGAGCACGACGGTACGACTCTTGAGAACAAAGGTATGATCCTTGAGCACGACGGTACGACCCTTGAGCACGACGGTACGACCCTGGAGCACGACGGTACGACCCCATGGGTCTGAAGACGTGACACCTCTGACCAGACTTGACAGTTGAGGTTCGATTCAAGAAGACCACAAGGTCATCAAAATAACCAGAGGGTCGTACCGTCGTGCTCAAGGGTCGTACCGTCGTGCTCAAGGGTCGTACCGTCGTGCTCAAGGCCTTCAAGCTCAGGTAATCCTGCACAGTTCTCTCTCTCTCTCTCTCTCTATCAATCTACCTATCTATCTCTCACTTCTGACGCGGGTGTTCAAGACAGTTGAAAACAACCCGACCTTCCTTCCCCCCCCCTAAGAAAAAAATTCTCGCCACTGGTGAACGTTTGAGACAGCGTCGAGCTAATGACCTCCCACACGCTCCGAATCACCGGACGACGAAAACGAGGAGGCTCCATCGTGATGAAAAAAAAATCGTTGAGTTTGATGTGCATGGTTCCCTAGGGAGGGGGGGGGGAGGGGGGGGGTTTGTTGGGTGGGGTGGGTGGGTGGTGGAGAGGTGGACTGTAGGGTGGAGTGAGTGGGTGGGTGGGTGGGTGGTGGAGAGGTGGACTGTAGGGTGGAGTGAGTGGGTGGGTGGGTGGGTGGTGGAGAGGTGGACTGTAGGGTGGAGTGAGTGGGTGGGAGGAAGGGAGGGAGAGAAGAGCTGCAGTGTGGCCAGGGTGGGTGTATAGTGACACTGGTCAGAGAAGGATCAGGGTGTGTCTTGGCTGGTGTGTGTGTGTGTGTGTGTGTGTGTGTGTGTGTGTGTGTGTGTGTGTGTGTAGGTCGGGCCAACATTCCCCACCATTGTATATACACAGGCGGGGGCAACGTGACGTCAACATCAGACAATGTGGCAGACATGTTGTGGTAGAGAGAGAGAGAGAGAGAGAGAGAGAGAGAGAGAGAGAGAGAGAGAGAGAGAGAGAGAGAGAGGTGTAGGCTGAAGGGAAACTGATATTGAGTTTAGGTGGGTGTACGTTCTGGTAATCACTTTGGGGTTGTACGCTCACTGGGTTGTGTAGGTTGGATGGGTTAGGCTGTGTGTGTCCTATTGGGGGGGAAGGGGTTGTGGAAGAACCATGGAGGTGGTATGAAGAGGTTGTAAGCGTAGA
Source organism: Panulirus ornatus (assembly GCF_036320965.1). Taxonomy (NCBI): domain Eukaryota; kingdom Metazoa; phylum Arthropoda; class Malacostraca; order Decapoda; family Palinuridae; genus Panulirus; species Panulirus ornatus. Next base: position 49,400,177 of record NC_092229.1, on the reverse strand, counting down.
ACGATACGGGAAACGTCTGGACGAATGAGGTTGTGAGGTAGGGGGGGGGTTTGGATGGATGAGGTGATCATGCAAGTAGCTAGACAAGGTTGTGAGGGGGGGGGGGTGTTGTCTGGATGAATGAGGTTACGGTGTAAGTTTTTGGATGAGGTTGTGAGACGTCTGGATGAATGAGGTTGTGAGACGTCTGGATGAATGAGGCTACGGTGTATCTGGATGAGGTTGTGAGGGGTCTAGGTGAATAATGCCATCTTGAAAGCATTTGGATGAGGTTGTGAGGGGGTTGTTCAATGAGTGAAAATTTCAGGAGGTGCTGGAGATGATGATGTGGTGGAAGACCACCCAATTTCTCTCTCTCTCTCTGGGAGCCGTAACTGAAAACGGGATAAAACTTTCTATGATCAGGTTCTCAAAACAAATTTCAGAGAATATCACGTTTTTTATATCTTTAAAAGTCTAAAAGTCGAGAGAGAGAGTTTAAAATATTATTTCTTAAATCTCAAGATATATCATTATGTTCGAAATTCATCCTCTCTTCATCTTTCTCTGTTTTCTCTCGTCGCATTTCTCTCTCTCTCTCTCTCTCTCTCTCTCTCTCTCTCTCTCTCTCTCTCTCTCTCTCTCTCTCTCTTTCTCTCTCTCTCTCTCTCATCATTTATTCCTCTTTTTTTTTGCAACGAGAAATCTTGCAACCTGTGTGTTTATACGAGTTTTTTCCCTATTTTTGTAAAGCGTTTTTTTCTTTCCCTATTTTTGTGAAGCGTTTTTTTCTTTCCCTATTTTTGTGAAGCCTGTTTTCTTTCCCTATTTTTGGGAATAATTTTTCTTACCCTATTCTTGAAAGGTTTTTTCACACTATTTCCGTGAAGTCTATTTCTTCTTTCCCTATCTTTTGTTTCCCTATTTTTGTAACGCCTTTTTTCTTTCATGACTTTGAGGAGGCCTATTTATCTTTCCCTCTTTCCATGAAGCCTATTTTTCTTCTCTTCCTATTTTCATGAAGCCTATTTTTCTTCTTTTCCTATTTTCGTGAAACATTTTTCTTTCCCTATTTTTTTTTTGTGAAGCGTTTTTTTCTTCTTTTCCTATTTTTGTGAAGCCTATTTTTTTTCGCTAATTTCAAGATTATTCTATATTTTTCCATCTCAACACACTGTCTTTTTCGGTTAGTTTTACGTGGCCTTTACAGCGAAAACCTGCAGATTTTACGAAGCGAATTAGCAAACTTACTAGTTTTGTCCCTCCTC
>NC_092229.1:49358930-49393930 GCF_036320965.1 Panulirus ornatus | reverse complement strand
CGTGGTGGGCGTTGATGTGGGCGTGGGCGGCTGGAAAGGACTAGGGCAGGTGTGTGTGAGTGTGTGTGTGTGTGTGTCTGTGTGTGTGTGTGTGTGTGTGTGTGTGTGTGTGTGCGTGTGTGGGTGTGTGTTCACCTTATCATGAATTCATAAGTCTCTCTTTACATTTCATATTCACATTTAAGTGTCCGTGAATTTCTCCACTTATATATATAAATATAAATACATCCAGGAGACAAGACGATGTTGCATAGACCATGACCCAAATCCTTAACCATCTAAAGTCAATAACGGACCCATGTACGTGGGTCACCTACGTGGGAGGCGATGTACGTGGGTTGTCAGTGGCGGAGGTGTGAAGGAGAATGGGGACCGGGAGCTCATGGGATATATACGAGTGCATGACGACATGGGAATGACTCACTCTCTCTCTCTCTTTCTCTCTCTCTCTCTCTTTCTTCTCCTGCCTCCCACGCAACACAGGTGACACACACACACACACACACACACACTCACCTCTCTCTCTCCCCCCCCTCCCCCCTCGTCCCCTTCCGCCCCGAGTGTTCTAACCTTCTCAACACAGCAACACACCCTCCCACCTCCCTCACACCTCCTGCAACGTGAGTGTTGCCTGTGTCTTCCTAAAGCCACTGAGTTGCGTCACTCAGCCTCAAAAGATGATATCATTGTCATCATTATCATTTCTATGACTACCATCATTATCATTCTCATCACACATTCCTTCATCCAAGACCTGGTCATTTTCCCCACCTACGTCGTCCCTCATCAACCCCCTCGAGGGAAGGTATTTACTCACTCACTCAGCTCACGAGGGAGAGGGAGACACTGCACGGTATTCCCCCTCCACTTTCTTCATGCCAATCAAACGCCCACAAGCATCCCTCTCTCTCTCTCTCTCTCAATCTTCATCAGCTAGATCATCTGCGACTCGAGATTTTGTGGCATTTGTGCCATCTCTTTATCCTATCCTCCTCCTCTTCCTCCTCCTCCCTCCTCCTCCTTCTTCTTCTTCTTCTTCTTCTTCTTTTCTCCTCCTCCTCTTCCTCCTTTTTCTCCTTCTCCTTCTTCTTCTGCTTCTCTTCTCCTCATCATCCTCCCTTTTTTCCTTCTTCTTCTTTTCTCCTCCTCCTCCCCCTCCATTTTCTCCTTCTTTTCTCCTCCTTCTTTCTCTTCTTCTTCTTCTTCTTCTTCTTTTCTCCTCCTCCTCCTCCTCCTCTTCCTCCTCCTCCTTCTTCTTCTTCTTCTTCTTTTCTCCTCCTCCTCCACATCCTCCTCCTCCTCCTTCTTCTCACTGTGAGCCATCCGTCTTCAAGGTAAGTTCAGGGGGTACCAAGCCATCATAATCCAAGGGTCGTACTATCTTGCTCAAGGGTCGTACCTCACTGTCTTGCTAAGGGGTCGTACCTCTGTCTTGCTCAGGGGTCGTACCTTACTGTCTTGCTCAGGGGTCGTATGGGCTTTCGTGCTCAAGGGGGTTCCTTCATCCGTGCTCAACTGAGCCTTACTTTCTTGCTCAAGGGGGTCGTACTTTCGTGCTCAAGAAGTCGTAACTTATGCACTCTGTGGGTTCGTATCTTCGTGCCAGAGGGGTGGCCGTTCGTCGTCCCTTAAAGTTTGGGGGTGTCGTAATTTCTCTGCTCGACGGGGGCCGTACCTTAAGTGCCAAACGGGTCGTACATTCGTGCTGGATAGGGTCGTATGTATATAGGACCTCCCTGCCCTAAGATCCGTACTTTCGTGTTCAAGGATTCCTACATTCGTCCTCCAAGATCCGTACCTTCGTCAAGGATTCGTACTTTCGTCCTCCAGGATCCGTGCCTTCGTCAAGGATTCGTACTTTCGTCCTCCAGGATCCGTGCCTTCGTCAAGGATTCGTACATTCGTACTCTAGGATCTTTGTCCCTTCGTGTTCAAGGGAGTCCTACTTTCGTGCTCGAGGATGGAACTTTCGTGCCTTGGCAAGGGGTTAAGTAGGACGCTTACATCACTGCGTGAGGACACTGAACCCTTTCCTTCCCCCCCGCAACACATACACCCAGACACACCCACCTCCTGCAGGAAGACACACCCACCTCCTGCAGGAAGACACACCCACCTCCTGCAGGAAGACACACCCACCTCCTGCAGGAAGACACACCCACCTCCTGCAGGAAGACACACCCACCTCCTGCAGGAAGACACACCCACCTCCTGCAGAAAGACACACCCACCTCCTGCAGGAAGACACACCCACCTCCTGCAGGAAGACACACCCACCTCCTGCAGGAAGACACACCCACCTCCTGCAGGAAGACACACCCACCTCCTGCAGGAAGACACACCCACCTCCTGCAGGAAGACACACCCACCTCCTGCAGGAAGACACACCCACCTTCCTGCAGGATGACCTGTTCATCATCAGCATCACCACAAGCAATAATTTCACCCCCCCTCCTCTCTCTCTCTCTCTCTCTCTCTCTCTCTCTCTCTCTCTCTCTCTCTCTCTCTCTCTCTCCCTCCCTCTCTCATATCTAATCACCTTCTCTCTCACCCGCTAATCTATCTCGGCCGGTCCTTAATTGAGCCCAAAGAGTCAAATCCCTTCTTCCCTGCGTCCTGATTGGGTAAAGACCTATTCGAGGCGCCCCCCCCCCCTCCCGCCCCAACACCCAGTCTGTAATTAGGTTCTTGAGAGATGTCCACCAGTGACTCTTTTCATAAACACGAATCATCCACGAGGACAGGATAAGAGAAAGCCACCGAGGTGAATGGAGCCACGGTGGTCTATGACGAGGTTATCTGCTGGAGGCCATGGGGAAATCCAAATGACAGAAGACCTGATGGTCTATGACGAGGTTATCTGCTGGAGGACATGGGGAAAGCCAAGTGACAGAAGACCTGATGGCCTATGACGAGGTTATCTGCTGGAGGAACATGGGGAAAGCCAGATGACAGAAGACCTGGTGGTCTATGACGAGGTTATCTGCTGGAGGACAAGTGGAGAGCCAGGTGATTGAAGACCTGGTGGTCTATGACGAGGTTATCTGCTGGAGGACATGGGGAAAGCCAAGTGACAGAAGACCTGGTGGTCTATGACGAGGTTATCTGCTGGAGGAACATGGGGAAAGCCAGGTGATTGAAGACCTGATGGCCTATGACGAGGTTATCTTATCTACATCAAAGATAACGTAGAGTCCTTATCTACACAGGTAGACACAAGATAGTAAAGAAGACTCATTCAGTGGCTAATCCGGTCGTTCGGTCTCGTTCTTTCTGCTCTAACGAGCAACGGAAATTGGAGAAGGTCACCCCACCTCCCCCACCACCTCACTATTTGGATTCGTCTCGAAAAAGCATTTCCAAGTTGTTTCGAACACCTTCATTTGGTCCACTAAACGCCTGGCTGTAATTGTGCTGCATCAGTGATTAATTTCTTGAGAATCGCGTGGATCGTCACTGGTGGCTTTCACGCCCCCTACACCTGCCGACGGAGGGAAGATCTCATCTCCAAGCTCAAAATCGCCGATCTCCTCCGAAAAACACTACAGAAACTCTACAAGTCTTCACTTAGCCTCCAGAAGATGATGAGCAGACATCTCGCATAAAGAAGTCTCTCTGGACGGCTGTCTAATAGTACCTAATCCACTAATGCTCGCTGACCATCTGACCTCCTTTTTGAACCAGCAGTAGCAGCAGCACCAGCAGCAGAGTACCAAGACAAGAGACTTCGTCTTCTATTGTGTTATTGGAGTGATAGTTTTCATGCATGGTGTTTTTGACAAGAAAATAGTGAAGTTGGAGAAAAATGTAGCTTAGACATTGAAGCTTATTGACACAGTGGTGAAATTGATGAGAACTGCTATTGACGTTTGTGTGAATAAATTGTACATTTCCTTTTCCATAGACAGAGGTTGAACCATTATGTGACATTCATTTTTTTTCATTCATTTCAAGATAAAAGATTGTTTTCTAAATTGTTTCTTACATTTTTCATATGTATATATATGTATGTGTGTGTGTGTGTGTGTATGTGCATATGTGTGTGTGTGTGTGTGTGTGTGTGTATATGTATATATATATGTATATTATCCCTGGGGATAGGGGTGAAAGAATACTTCCCACGTATTCCTCGCGTGTCGTAGAAAGCGACTAGAGGGGACGGGAGCGGGGGGCCGGAAATCCTCCCCTCCTTGTATTAACTTTCTAAAATGGGAAACAGAAGAAGGAGTCACGCGGGGAGTGATCATCCTCCTCGAAGGCTCAGAGTGGGGTGCCTAAATGTGTGTGGATGTAACCAAGATGTGAAAAAAGGAGAGATAGGTAGTATGTTTGAGGAAAGGAACCTGGATGTTTTGGCTCTGAGTGAAACGAAGCTCAAGGGTAAAGGGGAGGAGTGGTTTGGAAATGTCTGGGGAGTGAAGTCAGGGGTTAGTGAGAGGACAAGAGCAAGGGAAGGAGTAGCAATACTCCTGAAACAGGAGTTGTGGGAGTATGTGATAGAATGTAAGAAAGTAAATTCTCGATTAATATGGGTAAAATTGAAAGTTGATGGAGAGAGGTGGGTGATTATTGGTGCATATGCACCTGGGCATGAGAAGAAAGATCATGAGAGGCAAGTGTTTTGGGAGCAGCTAAATGAGTGTGTTAGCGGTTTTGATGCACGAGACCGGGTTATAGTGATGGGTGATTTGAATGCAAAGGTGAGTAATGTGGCAGTTGAGGGAATAATTGGTATGCATGGGGTGTTCAGTGTTGTAAATGGAAATGGTGAAGAGCTTGTAGATTTATGTGCTGAAAAAGGACTGATGATTGGGAATACCTGGTTTAAAAAGCGAGATATACATAAGTATACTTATGTAAGTAGGAGAGATGGCCAGAGAGCGTTATTGGATTACGTGTTAATTGACAGGCGTGCGAAAGAGAGACTTTTGGATGTTAATGTGCTGAGAGGTGCAACTGGAGGGATGTCTGATCATTATCTTGTGGAGGCTAAGGTGAAGATTAGTATGGGTTTTCAGAAAAGAGGAGTGAATGTTGGGGTGAAGAAGGTGGTGAGAGTAAGTGAGCTTGGGAAGGAGACCTGTGTGGGGAAGTACCAGGAGAGACTGTGTACAGAATGGAAAAAGGTGAGAACAATGGAAGTAAGGGGAGTGGGGGAGGAATGGGATGTATTTAGGGAATCAGTGATGGATTGCGCAAAAGATGCTTGTGGCATGAGAAGAGTGGGAGGTGGGCTGTTTAGAAAGGGTAGTGAGTGGTGGGATGAAGAAGTAAGAGTATTAGTGAAAGAGAAGAGAGAGGCATTTGGACGATTTTTGCAGGGAAAAAATGCAATTGAGTGGGAGAAGTATAAAAGAAAGAGACAGGAGGTCAAGAGAAAGGTGCAAGAGGTGAAAAAAAGGGCAAATGAGAGTTGGGGTGAGAGACTATCAGTAAATTTTAGGGAGAATAAAAAGATGTTCTGGAAGGAGGTAAATAGGGTGCGTAAGACAAGGGAGCAAATGGGAACTTCAGTGAAGGGCGTAAATGGGGAGGTGATAACAAGTAGCGGTGATGTGAGAAGGAGATGGAATGAGTATTTTGAAGGTTTGTTGAATGTGTCTGATGACAGAGTGGCAGATATAGGGTGTTTTGGTCGAGGTGGTGTGCAAAGTGAGAGGGTTAGGGAAAATGATTTGGTAAACAGAGAAGAGGTAGTAAAAGCTTTGCGGAAGATGAAAGCCGGCAAGGCAGCAGGTTTGGATGGTATTGCAGTGGAATTTATTAAGAAAGGGGGTGACTGTATTGTTGACTGGTTGGTAAGGTTATTTAATGTATGTATGACTCATGGTGAGGTGCCTGAGGATTGGCGGAATGCGTGCATAGTGCCATTGTACAAAGGCAAAGGGGATAAGAGTGAGTGCTCAAATTACAGAGGTATAAGTTTGTTGAGTATTCCTGGTAAATTATATGGGAGGGTATTGATTGAGAGGGTGAAGGCATGTACAGAGCATCAGATTGGGGAAGAGCAGTGCGGTTTCAGAAGTGGTAGAGGATGTGTGGATCAGGTGTTTGCTTTGAAGAATGTATGTGAGAAATACTTAGAAAAGCAAATGGATTTGTATGTAGCATTTATGGATCTGGAGAAGGCATATGATAGAGTTGATAGAGATGCTCTGTGGAAGGTATTAAGAATATATGGTGTGGGAGGCAAGTTGTTAGAAGCAGTGAAAAGTTTTTATCGAGGATGTAAGGCATGTGTACGTGTAGGAAGAGAGGAAAGTGATTGGTTCTCAGTGAATGTAGGTTTGCGGCAGGGGTGTGTGATGTCTCCATGGTTGTTTAATTTGTTTATGGATGGGGTTGTAAGGGAGGTAAATGCAAGAGTCCTGGAAAGAGGGGCAAGTATGAAGTCTGTTGGGGATGAGAGAGCTTGGGAAGTGAGTCAGTTGTTGTTCGCTGATGATACAGCGCTGGTGGCTGATTCATGTGAGAAACTGCAGAAGCTGGTGACTGAGTTTGGTAAAGTGTGTGGAAGAAGAAAGTTGAGAGTAAATGTGAATAAGAGCAAGGTTATTAGGTACAGTAGGGGTGAGGGTCAAGTCAATTGGGAGGTGAGTTTGAATGGAGAAAAACTGGAGGAAGTGAAGTGTTTTAGATATCTGGGAGTGGATCTGTCAGCGGATGGAACCATGGAAGCGGAAGTGGATCATAGGGTGGGGGAGGGGGCGAAAATTTTGGGAGCCTTGAAAAATGTGTGGAAGTCGAGAACATTATCTCGGAAAGCAAAAATGGGTATGTTTGAGGGAATAGTGGTTCCAACAATGTTGTATGGTTGCGAGGCGTGGGCTATGGATAGAGATGTGCGCAGGAGGATGGATGTGCTGGAAATGAGATGTTTGAGGACAATGTGTGGTGTGAGGTGGTTTGATCGAGTAAGTAACGTAAGGGTAAGAGAGATGTGTGGAAATAAAAAGAGCGTGGTTGAGAGAGCAGAAGAGGGTGTTTTGAAATGGTTTGGGCACATGGAGAGAATGAGTGAGGAGAGATTGACCAAGAGGATATATGTGTCGGAGGTGGAGGGAACGAGGAGAAGAGGGAGACCAAATTGGAGGTGGAAAGATGGAGTGAAAAAGATTTTGTGTGATCGGGGCCTGAACATGCAGGAGGGTGAAAGGAGGGCAAGAAATAGAGTGAATTGGAGTCATGTGGTATACAGGGGTTGACGTGCTGTCAGTGGATTGAAGCAAGGCATGTGAAGCGTCTGGGGTAAACCATGGAAAGCTGTGTAGGTATGTATATTTGCGTGTGTGGACGTGTGTATGTACATGTGTATGGGGGGGGGGGGGTTTGGGCCATTTCTTTCGTCTGTTTCCTTGCGCTACCTCGCAAACGCGGGAGACAGCGACAAAGTATAAAAAAAAAAAAAAAAAAAAAAATATATATATATATATATATATATATATATATATAAGGGAGGTTAAGCGAGTGGGATAAACTAATTATTACATGGAATTGAATATCGTGTCATCATTATCATTCCCGTTTTCTAGAACCATTTCTGACCACTGTCTGTGCACGAGTAGGTACGACCCTTGAGCACGACCTTTGGTTATATGATGGGGCTGGAGGTCAACTATCACATCATAACTTAAAGGGGTCGTACCGTCGTGCTCAAGGGTCGTACCGTCGTGCTCAAGGATCGTCCCGTCGTGCTCAAGGATCGTACCGTCGTGCTCAAGGATCGCCCCGTCGTGTTCAAGGATCGTACCGTCGTGCCCAAGGATCGTCCCGTCGTGTTCAAGGGTCGTACCGTCGTGTTCAAGGATCGTACCGTCGTGTTCAAGGATCGTACCGTCGTGCCCAAGGATCGTCCCGTCGTGCTCAAGGATCGTACCGTCGTGCTCAAGGATCGTCCCGTCGTGCTCAAGGATCGTACCTTCGTGCTCAAGGATCGTCCCGTCGTGTTCAAGGATCGTACCGTCGTGCCCAAGGATCGTCCCGTCGTGCTCAAGGGTCGTACCGTCGTGCTCAAGGATCGTCCCGTCGTGCTCAAGGATCGTACCTTCGTGCTCAAGGATCGCCCCGTCGTGTTCAAGGATCGTACCGTCGTGCCCAAGGATCGTCCCGTCGTGTTCAAGGGTCGTACCGTCGTGCTCAAGGGTCGTACCGTCGTGCTCAAGGATCGTACCTTCGTGCTCAAGGATCGCCCCGTCGTGTTCAAGGGTCGTACCGTCGTGCTCAAGGGTCGTACCGTCGTGTTCAAGGGTCGTACCGTCGTGCCCAAGGATCGTCCCGTCGTGCTCAAGGGTCGTACCGTCGTGCCCAAGGATCGTCCCGTCGTGCTCAGGAGAGAGAGAGAGAGAGAGAGAGAGAGAGAGAGAGAGAGAGAGAGAGAGAGAGAGAGCGCCCTCTGAAGGCTAGGTGAGGGAGGTGGCGAAGGTGCGGTGTGTGTCGTCAACCATAGTGGGAGGGGCAGACATCTTACGTCGTCATCGCTGGCAGGTCAGATGAAGGCCTGGGGGTCAGGTCAGCCCGACCTCCGCCAGAGGACAAAGACACGGGAAGAGAAAACAAGAACAACAACAACAACAACAACAACACCACCGACAGCTTGGACCTGACCTGACCTGACCTGACCTGACCCCTTCGCAACAAGGTGGGGGAAGGGGGGGGGGTGGTAGTCGTGTCCAAAAGGGGGGGATATCACAGGGGGACACACACACACACACACACACACACACAGTAAAACAAACATATATTAGTCCCTTTACACAGAAGATAAACACATGGCAAATATAACATGTCCTTCACACGGGGTTACGAGCACACACGACACGTCCTTCACACGGGGTTACGAGCACACACGACACGTCCTTCACACGGGGTTACGAGCACACACGACACGTCCTTCACACGGGGTTACGAACACACACGACACGTCCTTCACACGGGGTTACAAGCACACACGACACGTCCTTCACACGGGGTTACAAGCACACACGACACGTCCTTCACACGGGGTTACAAGCACACACGACACGTCCTTCACACGGGGTTACAAGCACACACGACACGTCCTTCACACGGGGTTACAAGCACACATGACACGTCCTTCACACGGGGTTACAAGCACACACGACACGTCCTTCACACGGGGTTACAAGCACACACGACACGTCCTTCACACGGGGTTACGAACACACACGACACGTCCTTCACACGGGGTTACAAGCACACACGACACGTCCTTCACAGGGGTTACGAACACACACGACACGTCCTTCACACGGGGTTACGAACACACACGACACGTCCTTCACACGGGGTTACAAAGCACACACGACACGTCCTTCACAGGGGTTACGAACACACACGACACGTCCTTCACACGGGGTTACGAACACACACGACACGTCTTCACACGGGGTTACAAAGCACACACGACACGTCCTTCACACGGGGTTACGAACACACACGACACGTCCTTCACACGGGGTTACGAACACACACGACACGTCCTTCACACGGGGTTACAAGCACACACGACACGTCCTTCACACGGGGTTACAAAGCACACACGACACGTCCTTCACACGGGGTTACAAAGCACACACGACACGTCCTTCACACGGGGTTACAAAGCACAGACGACACGTCCTTCACACGGGGTTACGAACACACACGACACGTCCTTCACACGGGGTTACAAAGCACACGTGCAAGCGGGGCCCAGCGGGGAAGAGAAAGCAGGGAGGCAGCGAGACACATGAGGAGCAGAAATTGCTTGCAAAAAAAACTGGTTCGACCAGACTGGTCGAGAGATGAACCCGGGGAGGGGGGGGGGGGGAGGATGCCCACACTCAACCAGAAGCACGTGAGGACGACCTGAAGCGCACGTGAGGACGACCTGAAGCGCACGTGAGGACGACCAGAAGCGCACGTGACGACGACCTGAAGCGCACGTGAGGACGACCAGAAGCGCACGTGACGACGACCTGAAGCGCACGTGAGGACGACCTGAAGCGCACGTGACGACGACCAGAAGCGCACGTGACGACGACCTGAAGCGCACGTGAGGACGACCTGAAGCGCACGTGACGACGACCTCAAGCGCACGTGAGGACGACCTGAAGCGCACGTGAGGACGACCTGAAGCGCACGTGAGGACGACCTGAAGCGCACGTGACGACGACCTGAAGCGCACGTGAGAGGACGACCATGACGCACGTGAGGACGACTGGAAGAACATTAGGACGATTTTGACGCACGAGAGAACGACTTTGACGCAGAAAATGGACGAGTTATACGCGCGTGTGGACGACCTTGAAGCACGTGGGGGCGACCGTGACGCACGTGGGGGCGACTGTGACGCACAGAGGGACGACTCTGACGCACGTGAGGAGGAACACACACACACACACACACACACACACACACACACACACACACACACATACACACACACACACACACACACACACACACACACACACACACACACACACATACACACACACACACACACACACACACACACACACACACACACACACACACACACACACACACACACATCAAACTGGCAGTCGTACGTACACACGGTGAGAATACGTACATGTACCATGTACACATGGTCAGGTAAATGTAAAGCAGTGTACGCACGGAAGAGATACACAAACACACACACATACACACACACACACACGTACACACACACACACACACACACACACACACACACACACACACACACACACACACACACACACACATGTACGCATGAGACAGCAAAATGTGGACAGCCAAACAGAAGTTCAAAAACTTGGACGACAGTAAGAGAAAGTTCAAGAGCTTGGGGAGGGGGGAGGAAGGGGGAGGAGGAGGTCAACGAGTGCAGAAATCCCTCCCCGTACTGTACGCACAGGTAATGACACACACACACACACACACACACACACACACACACACACACACACCCTATTAGGGTGCAAGCGGCACACCCCACACACACACACACACCTACAGGTCGATGATGCACACCCATCCACCCACCCACCCACCCGCCCGCACACCCACCCACCTAACCACACACCCACACACACACACACACACACACACACACACACACACACACATCGCCCACTTCATTCCCGTCCACTTTCGTCACACTGGTCCAGGAGCTGCCCACCCTCCACTTGCTGGCCAGTTTGGTTCCTCTCTCTCTCTCTCTCTCTCTCCTTCACCTGCTGCTATTTCCGTGGCTTCCCCCCCTCCCTTCCCCCTTCCCCTTGCCCGCCCCTCCCTCCCCTGGAACTTCACATTTTTCCAGACCCCCTTCCCCTCCTTCACGGGGGTGGGGGGGGGTGGGGGGAAGGGGTCGTTTCTTGATCCTTCCTCGTTGACGAGGTCCTTGTGGAATTCACACGTCCCGTGTCCTACAGATGATAAGATACGGCCATTGAGCACGACGGTACGACCCTTGAGCACGACGGTACGACCCTTGAGCACGACGGGTACGACCCTTGAGCACGACGGTACGACCCTTGAGCACGACCGTTAGGGTCCCTGAGCATGACGGTACGACCCTTGACTACGACAGTTAAGACCCTTGAGCATAGTGGTACGACCCTTGAGCACGACGGGACGACCCTTGACTACGACAGTTAAGACCCTTGAGCATAGTGGTACGACCCTTGAGCACGACGGGTACGACCCTTGAGCACGACGGGACGACCCTTGAGCACGACGGTACGACCCTTGAGCACGACGGGTACGACCCTATAACACGACGGCGTACGACCTTTCAATACCCTAGGTACAGTACGACTCCCACTGTGTGTCGATTCGCAAACTTATCACTGATCATCATAACTGTTGTATCATAACTGATATATCATAACTGCTTAATAATAACTGATATATCATAACTGCTGTATCATAACTGATATATCATAACTGCTTAATATTAACTGATATATCATAACTGCTGTATCATAACTGATCTATCATAACTGATCTATCATAACTGATTATAACTGATTTATTCTTAAGTTTATCAAGAAGTGTTCATTATTGCTATTTCATCCACCATCACTGCCGCCCGGTAGAGAGAGAGAGAGAGAGAGAGAGAGAGAGAGAGAGAGAGAGAGAGAGAGAGAGAGACTCGAGGCAAAACATAAACAGTGACTAGAACGAAGAAGACAAAAAAAAAAAAAGGAAAAACAGAAAATGGAAAGGGAATGATAAAACCGAACAATTAAAGAAAGAAAGAGAAAATAATAAGGATTTAAGAACACGTCATGACCAGGATCACACACACGGGGAGAAAGTGAAGTCATGGTGTTAACAATATGCTAAACACAGATCATCCAGGAGGCACAGACACATACACACACACACACACACACACACACACACTAAGAGATGGGGTGGCCCCACGACTGTAAAACTCCCTCCCCATACAGCACAAATATAGGTAATTACATACAAACAAACAAACAAACAAACACACACACACACACACACACACACACACACACACACACACACACACACACAAACCAGAATCGATAAGTCGTGGGCATCCCACATGACCAGTTCCTTTACTCAGCAGAAAGAGAGAGAGAGAGAAAAAAAAAACCAACACACAAGCATAACGACTTTCCCTTAGTGACTGCTTCTGAGCGAGCATACGCGCGCACACACACACACACACACACACACACACACACACACACACAGACACACACACACAGACACACACACACCTGGTTTAAGCTGGTGTGTGTGTGTGTGTGTGTATAAGGTGTCGAGAGAGAGAGAGAGAGAGAGAGAGAGAGAGAGAGAGAGAGAGAGAGAGAGAGAGAGAGAGAGAGAGAGAGAGAGAGAGAGAGAGAGAGAGAGAATGACGCTTTAGAAAGGGAAATGTGGACAGGTGATCGGAGGAGGAGGAGGAGGAGGAGCAGAAGGAGGAGGGGGAAGAATAAAAAACCATCGCCAGGTATTGGAAAGGTAGCAGGTTCTGAGGGAGCAGCTGTGTGTGTGTGTGTGTGTGTGTGTGTGTGTGTGTGTGTGTGAGACATATGAACCCGTGAGATGGCAAAAAGAAAGAAGGAAAAAAAAAGAATATGTTTGTCGAGGAATGAAAGTAGTACGATCCTGTCTTGTGAGCAATTATTCATCCAGTCTCTCATCCTTTCCCTGGACGTTACCTTTCGCTCCATGAAATCAAGATGTTCAGTATATATATATATATATATATATATATATATATATATATATATATATATATATATATATATTCCTGTGAGTCCACGGAGAAATGAAACACGATTAGTTCCCAAGTGCACTTTCGTGCGATAATCACATCATCAGGGGAGATGCAAAAAAGAAATATATAGCAGTCATTTGATATACAACGAAGAGACGTAGCTAGGACGCCATATATATATATATATATATATATATATATATATATATATATATATATATATATATATATATATATATATATATATATATATATATAAACCCCAATTGGATGATGCTGAATAAAGCATGAATATGTATGCATCTCGAAATGTGGGTAGTACGCTTACCCACCTGCCTTGAATCTGTGAGTCACGAAACAGACGAAGATCGGCACATCTACTCGTACATACACATACATGCACATGAACGCCCACATACGCACATATACATACATATATATACGCAAACCAACGTATACATACATATACGCAGGCGATTCACACATACACACGTGCGTGTTCACTCTTGCTGGCCTCCACACCCGATATGGGTAAACGGTAGATTATTTCCGTCTCTTATGAGATGCGTACAATATCATGGAAGATCTATCAGTTCCCCCCCGAATTTCATGGGGGGAGAGGGGGGAGAGGGGGCTGTGGATGGGGGGCGAGGGGAGGGGGGGATGGATGGTAGAAGCCATAAGGCCTCCTTTTCGTAACTGGGTGATTTGGAATTTTCTTTATAACCCCCCTTTTATGGGATTTAAACACCCCCCTTAATCAAATGGGAGGGTGGGGGCGCCCGCGCCTTGGTGGAATGAAGGACGAATACCCTCACCACAAGAGGAGGGTTCGGAGAGCGTCCTGTGGTCATTACAAGGACATACATCTCTTCTTCATTAAAACTCAGTTGGGTATACTTAGGGTACGCGGACTGACACACAGCGAAGGTAACTTCTACGGAACCAAGAGGTAATTAATAGAAGTAAGAGGTAATTACTCCCCTCCCTCCTTTCCTTCATCCCCACCACAACATACAACAGGTGTTAATGAGAGCTCCTCTTTCAGGACTAGCGATGCGGAGGCAATGCTCACAACAGCTTTAAGTGTTTTGAGCCTCGAAGTGGAACTAGGTGATTGTGTGAATTATCAGGGACGTGGAGAGTAAAATTGTGAGGTGATGATGATTACGGGTACGTGTGAGAGAGGGTTACACTTTGTGTCTGTTACTGGCCGAGGTAATGAGGGGATCGAGTGTTAATCAGTGACTGGTGAAGGCAGTAGCGGATCTTAAGGTGATAAAAGACATGTGTTGTGCTCATGACTGAGATAAGAAGTGGGTTAAATTTGCCCGGAAACCATCGACACATGATCTAATAAAGAACTCTTAATTTCATTTCATATATATATATATATATATATATATATATATATATATATATATATATATATATATATATATATATATATATATATTCCTATGAGTCCACGGGGAAAATGAAACACGATAAGTTCCCAAGTGCACTTTCGTGTAATAATCACATCATCAGGGGAGACACAAGAGAGAAATATAACAGTCAGTTTATATACATGGAAGAGACGAAGCTAAGACGCCATTTGGTAAACAATGGTCTTGTCTAACAGGGGCTTGGCATAAGGCAAAACACTTTCGAAACATCTCCATCACCTCCCTAGTGATGGCATGGGGGAACGATTTACGTGTAGGGGTGCAGGGCACGGCGCTTGGATGGTGAGGAGGAAGAAGAAGAACTCCTTTTTTTTGACACCCAACCACGTCTCTTGACCACCGTGTCAAGTGTGTGACCAGGAGAAGGACACGTCGGTCCAATCCCATGGTTCCATTGTGTTGAAAAAATGATGTTATTCATAGTTCTGAGGACGTACAGAAAAAGGATACAGCAGGAGGAGGTGGAGGAGGAGGAGGAGGAGCTGAGGGGCGCCGGGCGGCCGATGCTCAGCTCACGTTCGCTTTGGTCACTGATATCTTAAGCAGGACAACAAGTCATCTTTCTCTCGCTTTCTCCCAGAGATATTTTTTTTTACTCCTCCTCCTCCTCCTCCTCCTCCTCTTCCTCCTCCTCCTCCTCCTCCTCGTTGAACTTTCTCCTCAAAGCCAGTGAGGTGTACCAAGACATCAATCTGATACCCTTTCCATCCTGTGATCTCTAACGTTGCTGGGAAGTGGGAGTTTCTGTCATCACATGGCATTTTCTGTTGCTCGTGGGTCATATACTTCTTTTTTTTTTCTTTCTTTTTTTTTTCAAAAATTCTATTCCAGTTGTAATGTCAAAGGAATGTAGGGCGAACCCTGGTGGCGACCCTTCTACACGACGTTACGACCCTTGAAGACGACGGGACGACCCTTGGAGGCGACGGGAGGACCTTTGAAAACTATGGTATGACCTCTGAAGGCGACGGGACGACCCTTGAAGACGACAGGACGACCCTTGGAGACAACGGACGACCCTTGAAGACAACGGGACGACCCTTGAAGGCGACGGGACGACCCTTGAAGACAACGGGACGACCTTTGAAGACAACGGGACGACCCATGAAGGCGACAAGACGACCTTTGAAGGCGACGGGACGACCCTTGAGCAACCCTTGCGTATGTTGGCCTGGATTGTAATCTGACCCTTAAAGGTCAGGTCATGATATCTAAGGGTCGAGCCCTCATTCTCAAGGGTTGTGTGTCGAATGAGGCAAAGCAGAGCACCTTTATGTAGTCATACTATTAAGGTCTTATTATCTATTCTTCATAAATAATAAGTTCCCAAGTGCACTTTCGTGTACTAATCACATCATCATATTAATATATATGTACTTCACTTATCACTTTCGCTCGAGATGGTCATCCTCCTTCGATGAGCCATTGGTAAGCAACAGCGAAGGCCATTTAAATTCCTAAAAAGGGAACCCCTCCCCCCCTTTTCATTTCTTCCATCATGGAATAGTTAACGGAGGAATAAAATAACAAAAAAGCCTTTAAATAACCAAGTGTTCTGAGGCATCAAGTCCTCAAATTTGAGAAGGAAAGATCAACATCAAATGATTCCAAAGCAACTGATCACCACTCTGGGGTCTTGCATCTACTCACACTCACCTCCTGTCTGGCGGAGATGGCAAAGGCCACACACACACAGCTCACTGCTCGCTGCCACACCTCCACCCACTCCGGCAGGAGAGCGGGTCTTGCCGGACACAAGGTGAAAGGAAAAATTTCACAAATTCTACAAGCGAGAACTTGCCCCCGAGCGCTTACCGGGTTAGGTCTTAAATCCAGTGACACCTCCAATGCAACGTCTTTGTGTCTCACCTGACCCATCCCAGGGAACCGCCAGGTGAGACGGACAGACGGTCATCCACATCAGTCACATGTGGATGTATGTCCACATATACAGATGGGCTTATTCATCCATGTAATTATAGTAATCCACTAGTACGAACCTTCAGCACGATCAATTAATGTAATCGTATGGATCTACTGCTGCTAACTTTCTGAGCACGGTGAATCAATGTAATTATAATAGTCTACCATTACGATCCTTGAGCACGACGGTGCGACCCTTGAGCACGACGGTACGACCCTTGAGCACGACGGTACGACCCTTGAGCACGACGGTACGACCCTTGAGCACGACGGTACGACCCTTGAGCACGACGGTACGACCCTTGAGCACGACGGTACGACCGTTGAGAACGACGGTACGACCGTTGAGAACGACGGTACAACCCTTGAGCACGACGGTACGACCCTTGAGCACGACGGTACGACCGTTGAGAACGACAGTACGACCATTGAGCACGACGGTACAACCCTTGAGCACGACGGTACGACCCTTGAGCACGACGGTACGACCGTTGAGCACGACGTTACGACCATTGAGCACGACGGTGCGACCCTTGAGCACGACGGTACGACCGTTGAGAACGACGGTACGACCCTTGAGCACGACGGTACGACCCTTGAGCACGACGGTACGATCCTTGAACACGACGGTACGACCCTTGAGCACGACGGTACGACCCTTGAGCACGACGGTACGACCCTTGAGCACGACGGTACGACCCTTGAGCACGATGGTACGACCCGTAAACCACGGATGGTACGATCCCTTGAGCTTATATTGCTTACATATCCTTCCTAACTCTCTCACTGACGTCCTCTCTCTCTCTCTCTCTCTCTCTCTCTCTCTCTCTCTCTCTCTCTCATATCCCTTTCTCTAACAGGAGATCCAGTCCCAAAACAAACAACCCCTCCCCCCCACTCAAAAGCAAGTTCTTCCAGTACCCACATCCCAAAAGAGAGAGAGAGAGAGGAAAAGAAAAAAAAAATCTATATATCTATCACAAGAGGCTGTTCTTGCGCAATCATCATTTCTTTTGTCGAAGTAGATAAAAGCCGTTTTACAACGTTCTTAAGGGGAACACTTTCACTCTCATCGAGTTACTGTTCATTGCGACACCGAAAGTAACTCATCTTTTTTTTTATATATACAAATACTGTAAAGATGAAATTCAAGTTTTTCGTCGTTTTCTTTTTCAGCTGCGAAGGCTGCGTGTGTATATACACAAAAAGGTTCTTTTATCAAGGCCAAACCGTGAACTGAACATGAGTATGGGGTATGAGAAGATAGAATAAGAAGAAGAAGAAGAAGAGGAAGAAGAAGAAGAAGAGAAGAAGAAGAAGATAACAAGAAGAAGAAGATACGAAGATATGAAGAAGAAGAAGATACGAAGATATGAAGAAGAAGAAGAAGAAGAAGAAGAAGAAGAAGAAGAAAGAGTTTATTTTTTGAGGGAGTGGAAACACACGCATTTCAAAAAGAAAAACCTTTTAGCTATTTAAAAGAAAAACTACAGAACGTAAACATTTCCAAAGTTTAGCCATGTAAGGAAAAAAAAAAAAGAGAAAGGTAAAAAAAAGAAAAAAAAGGAGAAATCCCTGACATCACAACATCTCACCCTTGAGCAACCAATCGTCACAAGCTAATTAAGTAATTAAGCGATGCAGTGACTGGCCGAGTCTTAAATGGTCTAAATAAAGACAGCAACACACGAGAGGCCAGTTCTCGAATGCGTAAACGAAAGTAATAAGCACCAGCAGAGCAATCAAAGGAGATCGGGGGGGGAGCAAAAAAGTTGTGGAATCGCCTCTCGGAAAAGATTCGTGTGGAGGCATTAAACTTAACTACATCACGTCTCGCCCCCCCACTGGGAAATACCCACATGGATTCCGTGTCGTTTTTAAAAAAGAGATGGTTACGACCCGACCGAGACGTAAGACGAGAGCGAGAAGAGATGGACCAGATTTGAATGAAACGTGAGAGTGTGCAATGTTCCCAATCTCATCTCTTTCGAGGGCGCATTTTGGCCATTCGTTCGATACGGTTCATCCTCGATGAAAGGTGGACACAAAGGGGGGAGAGTAGTAGTAGCAGTAGTAGGCTCTTGAAGGATGCTACTTCGGTTGATTGGGATAGATTGGGAAGGGAGTCGATCCATCAACAACAGTTACGACTAGATAGATAGATACATAGATAGAGATAGATAGATGGATAGATATAGATATATATATATGTGTGTATGTGTATATATATATATATATATATATATATATATATATATATATATATATATATATATATATATATATATATATATATATATATTTAGAGAGAGAGAGAGAGAGAGAGAGAGAGAGAGAGAGAGAGAGAGAGAGAGAGAGAGAGAGAGAGAGAGAGAGAGGCTGTAGGGGATATAGTGAGGATGAGAAAGCCCCCCTAAAAAAGGGGAAGCTTGGAGAAGCCACGACCTTAAGAGGCATTGAGAGACAGTGTTGGATGCAAAACTTAAAAGAGGTTAGTGAGATCGGAAGAGGATATCACCATCTGTGGATCTCGCCTTGCGAACACTATACTGCTAATCAGAGAGAGAGAGAGAGAGAGAGAGAGAGAGAGAGAGAGAGAGAGAGAGAGAGAGAGAGAGAGAGAGAGAGAGAGAGAGAGATGGATAAGTGAGATTCGAGAGGGATGAGGAAACAGAAGATGAGGAGAGATTGAGAGGGCTAGTGGACAGTACAAGTCAGAGCAACGCTATGAAAAAAAACAAAAAAACATTTGAATCGTCCCTCTACTTTGGGATAGGTATTCTCAATGCACGTTTTCCAAGAAGGAACGAAAAGTCTCTGGGGTCTTATGCACAATGAAATAGACGAGCAAGCACAGGAGCACGTTCAGAGCCAAACCTGTCAGAACGCGAGAATAAATGGCATTTGGACCATCCGCTTTGCTTTGCGTCCGTAAAGATAAGTGTTTTGCGAACTGCATGAAAGGGAAATCTGTAGGACAGGCACAGGAATCGCAAGACGATTTATAAAGAGGTAAGGAAAAGTTAGGAGTCATGTAAGATGAAGATGAGAAGAGGAAAAAAAGAGAGAGAGAGAGAGAGCAAAAAAAAAGAGAGCTCCTTTGTCATTGAGAGAGACACACCTGTTGTATAACTGGAACTGAAAAGTTAAAGGAAAGCGGCAAGTCAGGAGGTGATACAGGTATCTTTTTTTGCCCAAAGACCAGAAAGATGCACCAGTGACACGAATCCAGAACCTATTCAGGACCTGGATCTAGAGTGCTTACGACTAAAAGACTCGAGTCACGTTACGGGTTATGTCTTTATTATTCTTTTCTTTTTTTTACCTGACTGTTTAACTAATATTAATTAGTCATGTGAGAATTAATTAGTCATGTGAGAATTAATTACAGCTTAGCAACGAGTCCTTTTTTTTTTTGTCTATAATGGATCGTCAATTCAATACCTGAGTACATTTTTTGTCTATAATGGATCATTAACTCAGTACATGAGTCCATTTTTTGTCTATAATGGATCATTAACTCAGTACATGAGTACATTTCTTGTCTATAATGGATCATTAACTCAGTACATGAGTACATTTTTTGCCTATAACTCAGTACATGAGTACATTTTTTGTCTATAATGGATCATTAACTCAGTACATGAGTACATTTTTTGTCAATAATGGATCATTAACTCAATACATGAGTATTTTTTTTACCTACAATGGATCATCAACTCAATACCCGAGTACATTTTTTGTCTATATTGGATCATTAACTCAATACCTGAGTATATGTCATTTCCAATCAAAAAAGGTATATATTTTCTGATGTTATATCGTCATTTACCATTATACCAAACGATATACTTCAAAAACAGAAGACCACCACACTGCTGGTACAACCTATCATATCACAGCAACATATACCAAAGACCTGGATAATAAATGACACATGTCACCTTGTGACAAACCAAGCGCCCTACCTGATCACCACAAGAATAAGCACTTGTGAACCTCCCAAAAGACAACCATCACGAAGTCTACCCACGGCATGGAAACCAGACAGACACTCGCTTACCTGGAAGGTGGGAAGGTTGTCCCACAGGGAATGGGAACTAAATTAAATATAAACATGGAGCTCCATGTGCGCGCTGCTTATATACCCAAGCATTGCCTCGCCATGAGCCATGGGGGTTAATACCCCATTAACCCATTTATCTCATTACCTGGGATCTATCCCCTTCCACCCATCATGAGATAAGGGTCTGTATAATATAGTGAGTTGATACATAGTCTGTCATAGGGTAATATTGAGGTATATAATAGCCAAATTGGCGACTTCAACACCGCATCTTCTCTCCTGAGACGACCCATCCGCGAGAGGGGATTGGTCGAGGGGGCCGTGATGTCACTGGTGGAGGCCACGCCCCCTTAATGAAAGTGAATTGCTGGTCCTCCTAACTCTTATCCTCCTTTTACGGCCATTAGGCCCATCCCATGAATGATACAAATGACTGTGAATAACATAGGGTCAATCTATACACTCCCCTGAAGGAAGAAAGGGAGGGAGAGTTGAGTTCTACCTTCAGGAGTTTAATAAAACTGGCAGAGAGAGAAAAAAAGAAACACACACTTCGAAGGAAAGGGAGAGTGTTGTATGCTCGCGTGTTGCTCGCCCGCCCGCCCTCCTCAGCGTACCCAACTTGGCTTCGAGGGTTAGGTTGGTGGGTTTTTGGAACTGGATGGCGTCGCGGTTTAAAAAAAAAAAAAACTTAACCTCCAATTATTCTTCTCAGCTACTCGAATACCCATGGGAGGGGAGGGGGGGGGGGGATAAGAAGAAGAAGAAGAAGATCGAATACGATACGATCAAGATTGAACACGTATCGAAGTCCTGTTAAAATCTATGTTAAAATCTATAAAATATACTTTATTCTCTGTTCTTTTTTTTCGTTGTTATAAAATTATAAGTAAATGGAATGAGAATGTCAGGATGCAGGTCCATATATGTTGCCATAGCGAATAAATAAAAAAAATCCATTAAAAAAAAATTACTTCCTAAAAATCGAAGACATGAAAACTTATTTTCTAAAAAATCTGATAATTTAGACATGTTTTGGATTAGACTAAAATGTTTCTTTCAAGTCGAATACCTTTTTTTTTTTAAATTGATAAATAAATACAAAATATCCTTTTTTTTTTATTTTGAAGGATTCAACAAAAAACGGGGGTTAACTTTCGTGTTGGAAACAAAAACAAAAAAAATTGTCTTCACATTCAACGTCACCGGAAGACTTTGATGATCAACAAAGGACGAACGTTAAGTTCAACGAGATGATGATAAACCTTGTGGTTCAACGAGTTCAACGAGACGATGATAAACCTTGTGGTTCAACGATTTCAACGAGACGATGATAAACCTTGTGGTTCAACGAGTTCAACGAGACGATGATAAACCTTGTGGTTCAACGAGTTCAACGAGACGATGATAAACCTTGTGGTTCAACGAGTTCAACGAGACGATGATAAACCTTGTGGTTCAACGAGTTAAACGAGACGATGACAAACCTTGTGGTTCAACGAGATCAACGAGACGATGATAAACCTTGTGGTTCAACGAGTTCAACGAGACGATGATAAACCTTGTGGTTCAACGAGTTCAACGAGACGATGACAAACCTTGTGGTTCAACGAGATCAACGAGACGATGATAAACCTTGTGGTTCAACGAGATCAACGAGACTATGATAAACCTTGTGGTTCAACGAGTTCAACAAGACGATGACAAACCTTGTGGTTCAACGAGTTCAACGAGACGATGATAAACCTTGTGGTTCAACGAGTTCAACGAGACGATGACAAACCTTGTGGTTCAACGAGATCAACGAGACGATGATAAACCTTGTGGTTCAACGAGATCAACGAGACGATGAGTAAACCTTGTGGTTCAACGAGTTCAACAGAGACGATGATAAACCTTGTGGTTCAACGAGTTCAACGAGACGAGATAAACCTTGTGTCAAACGAGTTGCACAGACGATGATAAACCTTGTGGTTCAACGAGTTCAACGTAGACGATGATAAACCTTGTGGTTCAACGAGTTCATAGCGAGACGTGATATACCATTGTGGATCAACGAGTTCAACGAGACGATGGATAAACCTTGGGTTATACGAGTTACACGAGACAGATGATAAACCTTTTGGTTTCAAGAGTTCAACGAGACGCTGATAAACTTGTGGTTCGCAAGAGTTCAACGAGCGATGGATAAACCTTGTGGTCAACGAGATGATGATAAGACCTTGTGGTGATCAACGAGGTTCAAGACGCGACGATGATAAAACCGTTGTGGTCAACGATGATAAACCTTGTGGTTCAACGAGACGATGATAAACCTTGTGGTTCAACGAGTTCAACGAGACGATGATAAACCTTGTGGTTCAACGAGACGATGATAAACCTTGTGGTTCAACGAGATGATGATAAACCTTGTGGTTCAACGAGTTCAACGAGACGATGATAAACCTTGTGGTTCAACGAGACGATGATAAACCTTGTGGTTCAACGAGACGATGATAAACCTTGTGGTTCAACGAGACGATGATAAACCTTGTGGTTCAACGAGTTCAACGAGACGATGATAAACCTTGTGGTTCAACGAGTTAAACGAGACGATGATAAACCTTGTGGTTCAACGAGATGATGATAAACCTTGTGGTTCAACGAGTTCAACGAGACGATGATAAACCTTGTGGTTCAACGAGACGATGATAAACCTTGTGGTTCAACGAGACGATGATAAACCTTGTGGTTCAACGAGACGATGATAAACCTTGTGGTTCAACGAGTTCAACGAGACGATGATAAACCTTGTGGTTCAACGAGACGATGATAAACCTTGTGGTTCAACGAGATGATGATAAACCTTGTGGTTCAACGAGTTCAACGAGACGATGATAAACCTTGTGGTTCAACGAGACGATGATAAACCTTGTGGTTCAACGAGACGATGATAAACCTTGTGGTTCAACGAGATGATGATAAACCTTGTGGTTCAACGAGATGATGATAAACCTTGTGGTTCAACGAGATGATGATAAACCTTGTGGTTCAACGAGTTCAACGAGACGATGATAAACCTTGTGGTTCAACGAGACGATGATAAACCTTGTGGTTCAACGAGTTCAACGAGACGATGATAAACCTTGTGGTTCAACGAGGAATAACGGAATGGGTTTTTTTTTTATACCTAAAGACCCAGATGATTACTTTAAAGTCTTGAGATTATATTCAAGGGGGAAAATAATCACTTGGATTACTTTTTATTAAAGTGTGTTGTGGTGGAGCAAGTGCGTGGAAACCTTCCGGTGGAGGGGGAGGGGGGTTAAGGGTGTTGGATCTTGGTGAATATTTGATCAGCGTGGAACGGAAGTGCTGGTGGGTGGTGGAGGACCGCGGTGGAGGTGGTGGTGGTGGTGGAGAGTGGTGGTGATGGTGGTGGTGGTGGTGGAGGGTCGTGTTGGTGGTGTGAGAATGGTGGTGATGGTGGTGGAGGGTCGTTGTGTTGGTGTTGGAGGGTCGTGGTGGTGGTGTAGGGTCGTTGTGGTGGTGGTGGAGTGTCGTGGTGGTGGTGGAGGGTCGTGGTGGTGGTGTGGGAATGGTGGTGATGGTGGTGGAGGGTCGTTGTGGTGGTGTTGGAGGGTCGTGGTGGTGTTGGAGGGTCGTTGTGGTGGTGGTGGAGGGTCGTCGTGGTGGTGGAAGGTGTTGGTGGAGATTCGTGGTGGAGGCTCGTGGTGGAGCAAGGTATAGACAACTATAACTGGTTGGCGCAACCTTTACACATTAGACACCAATGGTGAAATGGAGCAAGTTTTTGCATCTCCAACAGCTTGGGCCCAGCCCAGCCCAGCCCATCCCAGCCCAGCCCATCCCAGCCCAGCCCATCCCAGCCCAGCCCAGCCCAGCCCAGCCCAACCCAGCCCATCCCAGCCCAGCCCAGCTCAGCCAATCCCAGCCCAGCCCAGCCCAGCTCAACCCATCCCAGCCCAGCCCAGCCCAGCTCAACCCATCCCAGCCCAGCCCAGCCCATCCCATCCCATCCCATCCCAGCCCAGCCCAGCCCAGCCCAGCTCATCCCAGCCCAGCCCAGCCAAGCCCAGCCCATCCCATCCCAGCCCAGCCCAGCCCAGCCCAGCCCAGCCCATCCCAGCCCAGCCCAGCTCAGCCAATCCCAGCCCAGCCCAGCCCAGCCCAGCCCAACCCAGCCCATCCCAGCCCAGCCCAGCTCAACCAATCCCAGCCCAGCCCAGCCCAGCTCAACCCATCCCAGCCCAGCCCAGCCCAGCTCAACCCATCCCAGCCCAGCCCAGCCCATCCCATCCCATCCCATCCCAGCCCAGCCCAGCCCAGCCCAACCCAGCTCAGCCCTAGCTGCTGCTGAAGAGGGAGGGGGCGGGGGGGCTCTAGAACACCCCCCCAAACATTCCCCCACGTAAACTACATTCACATTACAGACGATGCACGAACAGCACTCTACTGAACACCGTGAACACTATGAACAAATCATGAACAACCCCATGTAACCATGACAGTCAACAGTTCATATTTTTTTCCCCCTCCCGTTATGTTGTATCTTAACTACTGTATCACTGTAACACATCATTACTCAGTGTCCCTCCTGTTATGTTGTATCTTAACTACTGTATCACTGTAACACATCATTACTCAGTGTCCCTCCTGTTATGTTGTATCTTAACTACTGTATCACTGTAACACATCATTACTCAGTGTCCCTCCTGTTATGTTGTATCTTAACTACTGTATCACTGTAACAGATCATTACTCAGTGTCCCTCCTGTTAAGTTGTATCTTAACTACTGTATCACTGTAACACATCATTATTACACAATGTCCAGCCAAGTGCATGCTGTATAAACTGTAATATCTACTTCATCAATAATTCCTGTCTATCTACCACCATCTCTCTCTATGCAGATGTACCTCACTCACGCGCTGGTCCAAAAAACGTGTCAAAAAATAAGAGTGTTCCAGCGTCATCTTCTGATCTCTGGTGGTCACTTTAACTGCTCAGCGTCATGGCCCATCATCACACCATCACCACCTCGCCCTTACCCCACACCACTACCTGGGTTCTGTGTAACAATCGCAAAATACCTCGAGGTGTGAATTCCCCAGCTGAATGGATACTTAAATTCAATCAAAAAAAAATAAAATTCATGAAATACCAGAGTTTCAGGAAGGTATGAAACGACCAGGGAATGGATAAAGCCTTTCTAAATTATCTCCTCGAGAACTTAATATGTTGGGAAATACATTTCCCGTAGCCATGATACAGGGATAGGTTCTGGAGGGCCGGGCGGAAATTATGGCAAGGGAGGTTAAGAACATGGGTTGCCATGACAGCTGCAAGATGAAAGAAGGGAAGGTAGACGAGAGACACACGCTTCAGGATATGGCAAATGACAGAGACGAGGTTTAGGGAATATACGACAGAGGAAAGCAATAACTGAGTACAAAGAAAAGAAGAGGAAGAAGGAGGAGGAGGAGGAGGAGAATAAGACGAAGAAGAAAAGAAGAAGAAAAAGGAGGAGGAAGAGGAGAAGAAGAAGAAGAAGAAGAAGAAGAAGAAGAAGAAGAAGAAGAAGAAGAAGAAAAGGAGGAGGAGGAGGAGGAGAAAAAGACGAAGAAGAAAAGAAGAAGAAAAAGGAGGAGGAAGAAGAAGAAGAAGAAGAAAAGGAGGAGGAGGAGGAGGAGGAAGATGGAGGAGGTGGAGGAGTAGCGTAGAAACTATATTCAAGATATCGCCAGCATAGCAGGGACGATAGATAACTTCCCCCCCCAAAAAAAAATCTATCGTAAGTAAACTATGGGTTAACGGGCAGCCAGTCTGGCTCAGAAGGGAGGAAGTAGAGGGAAGAGATGCAGAGGATGATGTAAACATACCCACTGGGTTGAATGACAAGTTCAAAAGGGCTTTTTTTCACAGTGGGACGACACCAGTGATGAGTTGATGCAGTCACCCCAGCCGTTCATCCCTACGCAGTGGTTCGTTGATGAAATGGGTACGTAATGTAGCCCAGGGTATATCTACTGCTGTATTTATCTATCTATCTATATATATATATATATATATATATATATATATATATATATATATATATATATATATATATATATACATATATATATATATATATATATATATATATATATATATATATATATATATATATATATATATAATATATATATATATATATATATATATATATATATATATATATATAATGCAAGAGTCCTGGAAAGAGGGGCAAGTATGAAGTCTGTTGGGGATGAGAGAGCTTGGGAAGTGAGTCAGTTGTTGTTCGCTGATGATACAGCGCTGGTGGCTGATTCATGTGAGAAACTGCAGAAGCTGGTGACTGAGTTTGGTAAAGTGTGTGGAAGAAGAAAGTTGAGAGTAAATGTGAATAAGAGCAAGGTTATTAGGTACAGTAGGGGTGAGGGTCAAGTCAATTGGGAGGTGAGTTTGAATGGAGAAAAACTGGAGGAAGTGAAGTGTTTTAGATATCTGGGAGTGGATCTGTCAGCGGATGGAACCATGGAAGCGGAAGTGGATCATAGGGTGGGGGAGGGGGCGAAAATTTTGGGAGCCTTGAAAAATGTGTGGAAGTCGAGAACATTATCTCGGAAAGCAAAAATGGGTATGTTTGAGGGAATAGTGGTTCCAACAATGTTGTATGGTTGCGAGGCGTGGGCTATGGATAGAGATGTGCGCAGGAGGATGGATGTGCTGGAAATGAGATGTTTGAGGACAATGTGTGGTGTGAGGTGGTTTGATCGAGTAAGTAACGTAAGGGTAAGAGAGAGGTGTGGAAATAAAAAGAGCGTGGTTGAGAGAGCAGAAGAGGGTGTTTTGAAATGGTTTGGGCACATGGAGAGAATGAGTGAGGAGAGATTGACCAAGAGGATATATGTGTCGGAGGTGGAGGGAACGAGGAGAAGAGGGAGACCAAATTGGAGGTGGAAAGATGGAGTGAAAAAGATTTTGTGTGATCGGGGCCTGAACATGCAGGAGGGTGAAAGGAGGGCAAGAATAGAGTGAATTGGAGTCATGTGGTATACAGGGGTTGACGTGCTGTCAGTGGATTGAAGCAAGGCATGTGAAGCGTCTGGGGTAAACCATGGAAAGCTGTGTAGGTATGTATATTTGCGTGTGTGGACGTGTGTATGTACATGTGTATGGGGGGGGGGGGGGTTGGGCCATTTCTTTCGTCTGTTTCCTTGCGCTACCTCGCAAACGCGGGAGACAGCGACAAAGTATAAAAAAAAAAAAAAAAAAAAAAAAAAAAAAAAAAAAAAAATATATATATATATATATATATATTCGCCATTTCCCGCGTTAGCAAGGTAGCGGTAAGAACAGAGGACTGAGCCTTAAGGTGGGAATATCCTCACTTGGCCCCTTTCTCTGTTCCTTCTTTCAGGAAATTAAAATTGGGAGGGGATGATTTCCAGCCAAATAAAACAACCGCCACATAAAACAGCCAGATAAAACAACAGCCAAATAAAACAACAGCCAAATAAAACAACAGCCAGATAAAACAACAGCCAGATAAAACAACAGCCAGATAAAACAACAGCCAGATAAAACAACAGCCAGATAAAGCCATAATAAGAAAAGGAAAATCAGGCAAGAAACTTGTTAGGAAAGACGTGAAGCCATCCTGGTCCAGGTGAACGAGAGATGATGGTGATTGTGATGACAACGTGCCAGACGGAGAAAGTGGGGGGGGGGGCCCTCCACGTACACTACAACGACGTAAATATACGTAGGTAGTTATACATACACACACACACACACACACACACACACACACACACACACACACACACACAAACACACACAGGTAATTAAGTGAAAAAATCACACACACACACACCGCAGCATTAACAAACTTAAACTCCCCAGAGTTTTTCTCAAATGTACAGAGAGAGAGAGAGAGAGAGAGAGAGAGAGAGAGAGAGAGAGAGAGAGAGAGAGAGAGAGAGAGAGAGAGAGAGAGAGAGAGAGAGAAAGAATTGCATTTCCGCCATTAGCCTAATTACGTCTGGGACTGAAATGTGTGAAAAACATGCTTAACTCCGGGTCGCTTTTAATTAACTACTCGCAAGGAAAATGAGAGAGAGAGAGAGAGAGAGAGAGAGAGAGAGAGAGAGAGAGAGAGAGAGAGAGAGAGAGAGAGAGAGAGAGAGAGAGAGAGAGAGTCTTCCTTTGCTCGCCCATCTCCGGGCGTGTAGGGCAGTCCTGAACACCGGCAGTTTGAGGGGGTTTAGAGGGGGTGTGTGGGGCTGATGGGGGGGGGGTAAGTTGGGGGTTTGGGGTTGGGGGTGGGTGGGGGGGGGTCATGGCACGTCATTGGGGTGGGGGGGGGGTGTCATGTCGATGGCAGACGTGACTCAACTCATCCCACGTTTTCTTTTGAGTCGGTGTTGAAGTCTTCACGTTTTACTGTGGTGGTCATCTTGTACGACACACACACACACACACACACACACACACACACACACACACCGTTTTCTTCAGGCGGTGGGCATGGGCGTACAAGTCTTCGGTGGAACTCAACACCAGTTCGCTTCTCTAGTTCCCAATTAGCGTTCGTACGAGACTACTTAATCCAGAATTCAACAAGGCAATAAATACTTAATTACACACACACACACACACACACACACACACACACGTTGCTGTAGACTTCTGAATAAACACGTTGAATACATGTAGCGTAATATATTATATATATGGTGTCTTGAACAACTGAAAAATGCACTTAACTATTTCTTTCTGACTTGGTAGTTACAACGATAAGGTGACTGGCCTTAACGACCCTGACAGTTGTTAGGCCTCAAGCTTAAATCACCAAGTGGCCAGCGACATACAACTTGGATCCTGGTTTGATAAGCCAGTAGCTATTAACACCCATCAAAGCCAAAGATCACGTATCAAACGAAATTGATTTCATAGAACGGGCCAGTCCAAAACCCTAGTTATGACCCCTCTCATTTCTCTTCTGTATTCCTAATCATCCGTTTGATCCCATCTTTAAAAAACCTCTACAATAATCCTCTTCCACATTCTTCAACTCCCCTCCCTAAATCCGCTCAGTCAGTCAACTCGCTAAAACCCATCCCTCCTCCCCCACCAGATGAAAAAACCAAACCCCCCCCCGCCCCTTGCAAAGCGCTTCATTCCCCCTCCCCCCGAAATCCATCCTTCCAGTCAACACATCATGGAAAAAAGATGCTCAGATCTCTTGCCTATCTTTTCCAGCCCCCTGGGTTCCATTGGGTGACTCCTGTTTCCATATTTCTTCAGCACTTCAAGCCCCATCTCACCGCTCTCCATCCTATCTTATTCAATATACATAATGTTTCAACATACATACATACGTACATACATACATATATACATACATACGTACATACATATATACATACATACATACATACATACTGAATGACTGACTGACTGTTATATTTCTTTCTTGTATCTCCTCTGATGATGTGATTATTACGCGAAAGTGCACTTGGGAACTTATCGTGTTTCATTTCCCCGTGGACCCATAGGAATATACATATATATCCTTCCGTCTCATCTCTACCCCTTCACTTATCACAGAGGAACTTGGAGTGAGGGTCTGCAGGAACAAGCACCTCCACAATCCTTTATGGATATGCTACAATGAGCCGTCCCCTCCATATTGTCCCCCTACCATTAGCCCCTTCAGAACGGCGGGGGTTTTGACCAGCCAGTTCCTGAGGGAGACGTCGCCGATCCTTCCCTTATACCCACCATGTCCTCGAGGGGTCCTTCTACCCACCCTTCTCTTCCCTTTTGCTCCCGACCGTCTGGCGAAGGCGAGGGGCTGGATATCTCCTTCAAGGATATGCCTTCCCCAGGCACCCGGATGAGGATCCTGCAGACGCCAAGGGGCAACGGCGGGTCCAATCCTGCATCAAGGGACCAGCATCCATCCCTCCTTCACTTGCATCATAGTCATCCTTGTGCTCTCACACTCACACACAAACATGCGCTCTCACGTCTCATACAGTCGCACCCTCGCTTCTTGTCAAACTGTCCCGCCATTCGAGTTTAAAAGCGCTTTTCGCACTACCATACTACCCCGCTCTCTCAAATTCCCACACTCTCACGCACCCGTCTGTACTTTAAATTCTCACATTCTCTCTCTCACACACACACACACCCGCTTTCGCACTCCGTTCACACTCACGTCACTCAGGGCCCATCTTCACGCAGGACGAACTGTCGTCAATTTTGTGAATATTGTTTATCGTTTAACGTAATCTCTCATCACTGAATAACATGTCGAAATTATATCCTGCTTATAGAGCTAAAGGGTCATCCTTGAGCACGACGGTACGATCCTTGAGCACGAGGGTACAACCCTTGAGCACGACGGTACGACCCTTGAGCACGACGGTACGACCCTTGAGCACGACGGTACAACCCTTGAGCACGACGGTACGACCCTTGAGCACGACGGTACGACCCTTGAGCACGACGGTACGACCCTTGAGCACGACGGTACGACCCGTAAACCACGGATGGTACGATCCCTTGAGCTTATATTGCTTACATATCCTCCATAACTCTCTCACTGGCGTCCTCTCTCTCTCTCTCTCTCTCTCTCTCTCTCTCTCTCTCTCTCTCTCTCTCTCTCTCTCTCTCTCGTATCCCTTTCTCTAACAGGAGATCCAGTCCCAAAACAAACCCCCCCCTCCCCTCAAAAGCAAGTTCTTCCATTACCCACATCCCAGAAGAGGGAGAGAAGGAAAAAAAAAAACTATATATCTATCACAACAGGTTCAAGGGTCGTGCTCAAGGGTCGCACCATCGTGCTCAAGGGTCGTACCGTCGTGCTCAAGGGTCGCACCATCGTGCTCAAGGGTCGTACCGTCGTGCTCAAGGGTCGCACCGTCGTGCTCAAGGGTCGTACCGTCGTGCTCAAGGGTCGTACCGTCGTGCTCAAGGATCGTACCGTCGTGCTCAAGGGTCGTACCGTCGTGCTTGAGCGTCGTCGTGCCATTCGTGCACTAAACACACTGACCACCAACATTTCGTCCACTCTAAGGACGAAACAATGCAAACTTCCCTCACAGGAGTTCTGAATACGAAAAAAAAAACAACTTTAAACTTAAACGAAATACGGGGAAAAAAAAAGCCAAATTCAAACGAAAGGGGTAACTCAAGAGGGCCGAACGTCAAATAAAGAAAAAAAAAAAGAAAGAAATTTGAATTTCCTCGAAAGTTTGTATTCTCAGGAGTGTAAATAAGATACGTCAGGTTGCCAGACAGCACGCAGTGTCAGCCAGGGAGAATATCTTGCAGCCAAATGTTCGTAGCTGTGACACATGTCGTGGCCTTGCACCCTGCATCACCTCCCGTGAGATATTCTATATATATATATATATGTTCCTTTTTCATATTTGTACACCTTTTCCTGCGTTTGTTTGGTACCTGTGTTGCTTAAGGCATCTAAATCCTCCTATCTGCAACCAGGTCCAACAGGCCTTTTCGTCGTTTTACCTGGCTTCTTTTCCATGCACTGGTTCGGTCCACTGACAGCACGTCGCCCCCTGTATACCACATCGTTCCAATTCATTCTATCCCGTGTGTACCTCTCATCCTCCTGCATGTTCAGGCCCCGAGCTCTCAAAAACTTATTCACCCCCATCCTCCCATTTCCAATTTGGTCTCTCCGTTCTCCTTGTTCCCTCCACTTCTGACACCTATATCCTCTTTTTCAACCTTTCTTCACTCATTCTCTCCAAATGTCCAAAATATTTCAGCACACCATTATCAGCTCTCTTAAACATATTCTTCTTATTACCATACCTCTCTCCCACTGTGTCATTTCTTACTCGACCAACCCATTTCACACCACAAATTGTCCTCAGACATTTACCTTCCAACACATTCACCCTCTTCCATACTTTCTCACCTATACTTCATGCCTCGCACACATACAACACCGTCGAGACTCATATATCTTCAGACATGCCTATCTTCGCCCTCCTACATAGTGACCTCTTTTTCCACACATTTTTTTCAACGCTCCCAGGACTTTCGCCCCCTTATCCACCATATGGCTCACTTGAGCTTCCATTGTTCCGTTCGTTATCACGTCCTCTCCAAGGTTAACTAAATCACTTCACTTCTTCTAGGTTTTCTCCATCAAAAATCGCACCTCACTTAACAGCTCTCTCGTCACTGCTAAACCAAATAACCTTGCTTTTATTCACATCAGCTCTCAACTCTCTCCCTTCATACTCTTTTCTAAACTCAGAAACCAACATCTGCAGTTTCTCACTCGAAACTGCCACCAGCGTAGCATCATCAGCAAACAACTAACACAGCTCCTGAGCAACCCCCACCTATGCCAGACTGCAGATATAACCCTCTTCCCAAAACCCTCGTAATCATCTCCCTCATCACCCTATCCATAAACAGATTGAACAGTCATGGTGACATCACACACCTCCACATGGAACTATTCACCTTCCTCTCTAACTGTTCGCACACATGCCTTACCCTCTTGATAAAAACTCCTCACTGCGTCTAACGGCCTTCCTTTCACACCACATATTCTTAACACCTTCCACAGGGAATCCCTATCTATTTTATCATATGCTTTCTGCAAGTCCATAAATGCCAGATACAAATCCCTCTGTTTCTGTAAGCTTTTCTCACACATATTCTTCAAATCAACCACCTAACCAAACATCCTCTAATACTCATGAAACCACATTGCTCCTCCACATCTGAAGTATGTACATGCTTTCACCCTCTCAGTCACCACTCATCCATACAACTTAACAAATACACGCAACAAACTTATACCCCTGTAGTGTGAACACTCACCTTTGCCCCTTTTGCCTACATACGATGGCAATATAAATGCATGGCGTTAATCCTCAAGTTCCTCTCCATGATCCATACATTGGAAATTCGGACTAACCAATTAATGACACAGACATCCCCTTTTCTCACGAAATTTAAATGCAGTACCATCCACAATAGCCACCTTGCCACACTTCACCTGACGCAATGCTTTCAGCACCTCTTCTTTTTTCACCTGATCACTTACCATGAATCCCTCACTTCGCATGCGTATATACTTCCCTGACCTAAGCAACGTATAGCTGTCACCCTATCATCACATAGATTCAACAGTCCTTCAGAATACTCACTCCATTTCCTCCTTACTTCATCACTATCTGTAGTCACTTCTGCATTTCCATCCTTCACCGACGTTCCCACATTCATTCACTTCTTTATGCCTCACAGGAATAACCACCTTCCACAACATCTTCGCATCCTCCCTGAAGTCTGCCAATACCCACCTCACCCTAACACTCATTTGACCTCTTTTTCAACCCCTGCACCTTCCTCCTGACAAAAGAAAAAAAAAAACTCAAGTTCCAATTAAAGATCAAAAACCAGTGTCACGTCATAGCCAAAAAGGGGCTACACAAATTGACACACCCCACACACACACACACACACACACACACACACACAGAGGAATCATTCCACGAAGATTTAATTAACATCGTCCCAGTCCTCAGAAAACGAGATGCCCAGGTGCTTCTCGCATCTAACAAGACGAGAACGAGCAGGCTTATCCAACGTGACCCAAATGATGCAACTGGTGGTGGTGATGATGGAGGTGTTGCTTCGAGCAAACCTTTTTTTTTTTTTTCTTTTTTTAAAGAAAATGGGTTGTGATACGTTTTTACCTTTGTCAGATGGGGAGCGAGTTGGGAAAACACGGCTCAGCCATCATGAATATTAAGTGTCTGAAGTGGTCCTGTATCTTTTTGGTCTGTCTATCTATCTATGTATGTATCTATCTATCTATCTATCTATCTATCTATATATCTATCTATCTATATATATATATATATATATATATATATATATATATACATAAGCGGCCATCTGTGGATAACTCAGCACGGGAGTCCATCAAAATGAAAATCTGGCAGAATTTCGCTGAACGGTGCATAAAATTTCCCCAGAGCAGAGGCAGAATATGACTTAAAGCATTTGGTTGGAAGTCTGGCTGGTGACGGATCAATCCTCTCCTGGAGGTTGGGAGTCCGGCTGGTGATGGATCAATCATCTCCTAGAGTTGGGAGTCCAACTGGTGACGGATGAATCCTCTCCTGGGGTTGGAAGTCTGACTGGTGACGGATGAATCCTCTCCTGCGGGGTTGGAAGTCTGACTGGTGACGGATGAATCCTCTCCTGGGGGGTTGGAAGTCCAACTGGTGATGGATCAATCAT
>NC_092229.1:49346430-49353930 GCF_036320965.1 Panulirus ornatus | reverse complement strand
CATAAAATCGTCAATTCTCCATTATGTTAATTCCGTTCCTCAATCTCTCTTTATATTGCCCCGCGCATCGCACGGATCCCTCAATCAATGATGTTTTTTTTTTTTAAAAGACTCAGCGTTATAATGCCTCCGTCTCGGTCAATACTGGAACGTCAATAAGACTCCTGTAAATTAAGGTTTACGTGTTCCCCCTTTCCTCAACTTCTCCAAGTTTACCATCTTCGCTCTTTCGTTTACACTTTCAGTCCCCGACATTTTACGATGGACTGGCCCTCACACACACGTATATATTACCCCTCACGTCAGAAACACAACCAATTATCTACCTTATCTACCTCTTATCTAACTACAACCACATCACAGATCTACCACTACCTTCTCTATAACCCAACTACAACCATCTCTCTGTAACCCCAGCTACATCCACTTGTATCTATCACAACCTTGGTAATCTGTGTCTACAACACACGTGTATCCTGCTGACGCACACATGTTGTGCACATGTCATCACAACCCTACAAATGGCGTTTTCATCTCGTTGCATAGATCCTGCAAGCAGAGGTCTCCCCTTTTACGAATATTGCAAAGGATCTGAAGCTAGAGGGAGGTTATCTAGACATTACTGATGGGAAATTGTGTAAGGAGGTTCGGGTAGCATATTGTTGCAGGAGAGACTGAGGTAGATTATAGGCTCAACATTGTTTATCTTTTCTTTATCCAGGTTTGGAAGACTCGTTCCAGTCCTTCCTCTCCCTTTTTCCCCCCCAGGCCGGTGAAGACCATGTCTCCTCAACTTTCGACGTCTCTACGTGTCCATAACACACGAGACTGCCCCCAGGGAGGCTTTTCTTCAAGTTACTGAGAATATTCTATCCATCTCTCCTCGTCCATATCTCAATTCCTTCCCTCCTCTCTCTCTCTCTCTCTCTCACCCTGTTATCCGACCCTTCCTTCTATTCATACCCAACTCTCCCCCTCTTTCTCTCTTTGTCTGTCTGTCTGTCTGTCTGTCTTTCTCACTGGTCTGTGTGCGTGTGTCTGTCTATCTGTTTGCCTGTTTCCCTTTACCTCGCCCCGCTATCTATCTCCTCTTCCTCCTATTCATACCATCCTTTCCCCCCCCCTCTCTCTCTCTCTTTCTTGCCTATCCTCCTACCCACCTCCTCCTCCTCCTCCCCCTCCTTTTTTCCTCTTCCTCCTCCTCCTCCTCCTCCTATGTCCCCGTTGTTCTACCCAGCAGCCACACACACACACATCATCACCAACCGAGACACAAAACAAGTCAAGACCTGGACAGAAGCAGCTGCCACCCCACCACCACCACCACAACGTCACACCCCACACACGTCCCCACTCGTGAACCACCACACATAACAACTTCCCCGGACGATGTGAGGCGTCATCACCCCAATCCGATAGTTAATACACATCTTTTTCCCCCACACACTTCTATCCTGACGTACAGTCGCAAACTTGCCGTTATTATTTTCTTTTATATTTTTTTTCTTCCCCTCGTATTAGCGAGATGACCACCTTACCTCCAGGGAATGACTTGAATCATTCCCGTCTAAAAAAAGTATCAGACGGTTTTACGCAACGTAAAAATGCTGTCATGTAAGGTTAACACAGCTATCTTGAACACGCACGCACGCACGCGCATACACTGGCTGAGGTGAGGTGTGTGCGTGTGCGTGTGTGTGTGTGTGTACATGCATAAGAGTAAAGACATGGCACATACATACAAGGTTAAGAAGACGAGGCAACACGAGTGTAAAACTCTCTCCCCATAAAAGACACACACACACACACACACACACACACACACACACACACACACAAACATCCAATTACTCATCTTCCAGTTCAAAAAAAATGGGGGCCCCCCACGAGTGTAAAACTCCCTTCCCCATACGGTTTAAATGGGTAATGGAACCCCACGATTGTAGCAGCTCCCTCCCTTACCTTACAGTTATATGTAATTACACATAGAAAATTCTCCACAAAAAGGGCAACGAGGTTACTAATCATCTTTCACTTTCCAATTTACCTTGAGCCAGGTGAGGATATTCCCTCAAAGGCCCAGTCCTCTGTTCTTAGCGCTACCTCGCTAACGCGGGAAATGGCGAATAGTATGAAAAAAAAATACATATATATATATAAATATATATAAATTTATATAAATAAATATAAATAATAAATATATATATATATATATATATATATATATATATATATATATATATATATATAATCCGGCTTTTGCTTCCGGCTAGATACTAATGTAATTTGATGATTACGTAATTCTCCGGGGGCCCTGATCATGACTCCCCCCCCCCTTCCCTCCCAAGAACACTGTGAAGACAAGAGGAGGAAAGATGTGTGGGCAGACGAGGAAGAGAAAATGGGTGAGGACGATTCTACATTTGTTCTTTCCCAGTTCACGCCATTTGTTATCATGTTCAGGTCCACTGTTCTCCGAGTTCTTTGTTCTAGCTGAATGCCACTTTCGTGGTAGGTATTTATCATTTTCTTATAATTCTTTTTTCCTCTATGATATTTTCCCCATTTTTTTTCTAAACTTTTTTGTCTTTATATTTGCGTCGAATCTCATCTGAAAACCTTTTTATGAACGGATTCCTGTGAATTTTAGTGTCTATAATGATTTCTTTTTCTGTGCTGAAATTGCACCCACCTATTTTCCTCTTCTTCCTCTGCTCACCTTCTACTTTCTCATCTCCTTTCCTTTCCTTTTCTTCCTCCTCTTCTCTTTCTCCTACTGAACCATCTTCTCTCACAATCCAACTCGGATTTTCTCTCCTTCGTCATATAATTTCTTAAGATGTTATATTTTTCATTCTTGAGTTTACAACATTTCCTAAATTTTTTTTTCACAACTTACAACAATAATATTTTTGATTCAGTAACCATCAATGTTGTTCTTGTATCTTTATCTTCGTTCTTATGCCCTTGTTTTCTTTACATTTTAGTTTACTGTTTTATTTCTATTTTCATTCTTTAATTTTTATTTTATTTTATTTTTTCAATTTTTATTTTCTATCATTTTCATATTTTTTTAATTCATTTTCATTCTATTTTCTAATTTCTATTTCTATTTTATCTCTTTATTCTTTTCATCTTCTATTCTTATTTTCTAAATTCTAATTCTATTTTTCTAATCTTTTCATTTTGTATTTTCGTTCCATTTTCTAAATTCATTTCATTTTCACCATTTTCATTTTTGCTAATGATTTTTCCTTCCCACACACACACACACACACACACACACACACACACACACATATACGAGAGTTTCCGTGTCCTGGA
This sequence comes from Panulirus ornatus, assembly GCF_036320965.1. Taxonomy (NCBI): domain Eukaryota; kingdom Metazoa; phylum Arthropoda; class Malacostraca; order Decapoda; family Palinuridae; genus Panulirus; species Panulirus ornatus. Next base: position 49,350,606 of record NC_092229.1, on the reverse strand, counting down.
AGACCATGGTCACTTCCATCCTCACAAGCTGTGTGTGTGTGTGTGTGTGTGTGTGTGTGTGTGTGTGTGTGTGTGTGTGTGTGTGTGTGTGTGTCTGTGTGTGTGTGTGATTATATCTACCCCAATTGGACACCGGGAATATAAATAAATATGTTCCCCAACGCACACTTGTGAGCAATCTCTGGGCGAAGCACACACACACACCCCACATCCCTTATTCCATCTACGTTCTCAAATCACTCTCTCTCTCTTCTCTCTTCCTCCTGGTCTACTCATTAGGGGGAGAGGTGTGTTCCCTCGTCCCTTCTATACCTCGAGGCTAAGGTCTCTTGGCTTACTCTGACAAGTTCTCTCCCTTGATGAATCCCCCTTTGTATGTGTGTGTGTGTGTGTGTGGGTCTTCCTTCCTCGTTTGCGGACGCTGGAAGAGCGCCCTCATCCAGCGGTGTCCGAGACTCTTGTCTTCCCATCTCAACATTTTGTATGGCTTCTCTCATATTCCTCCTGATGTGGCTTCCGATGTGAGGCCTGTTTCGAAAAGAATGATTGATCTGTTCAAGTGTAGCTGAGAGAAAATCCAACTTCCTATAGAAAGATCTTCGAATCTCTCTCTCTCTCTCTCTCTCTCTCTCTCTCTCTCTCTCTCTCTCTCTCTTTCCACCATACCCACAACAGAAAACTCAACCCTTGGCAGCGCCAACCGCGATTCTCCACCACCCAGAGCGCCTATCGCCTTCCTTTGGCAAACCCCTCTCCCTTCCCAGCCCCCCCTCAACGTTCCGCGCCTTACGTACGAACTTGCAATTACGACAACGCCGACGCGATTCAGCGCTTGCTAGAGCCGAGGGGCTCCTTCCGCCCTCCTCCCCTGACCCTCCCCTTGAAGACGAGGGGGCCGGCCCCCCCCCCCCCAAGTCATTCACTCCCACCTTCGCCGCTATTGTTTTGGTGGCGCTAGTGAGCCGAGCAAGAAGGGAAGAAGAGGGTTCGTGGAATTCTTGATAATCTCTGGCTTGAAGAGGGAGTGAGTGGGAGTGGGAGGGAGTGAGTGGGAGTGGGGGGGCAATTACGAGAGAGAGAGAGGGGGGGGGGAGAATATGTCTTTATCGTGGGAGAGATAAGATAAGATGGTGGTGGTGAGGGTACCTGCTTCTGCAGTGGATCTGGCCTTGGGGTTTGAAAGATAATCCGATGGATGGCATGAAGATAATCGTGTTACTACAGTGTTGTGATACGGAGAATTATGTGTGTGTATATATATATATATATATATATATATATATATATATATATATATATATATATATATATATATATATGTATATATACATAAGGAGGAGGAGGGATGGAGATGCAGGAGGCAGGATGAGGAAGAGGAAGGAAGGTATGAGGCGGCAGAGAGAAAGAGAGAGAGAGAGAGAGAGAGAGAGAGAGAGAGAGAGAGAGAGAGAGAGAGAGAGAGAGAGAGAGAGAGAGAGAGAGAGAGATGAGGACTTATGAGGGGTATAAGGGAGTGGGAGATAAAGAGGGGGAGGGTGGGTGAGAAGATATGAGGGAGAATGGGTATGAGGAAGTACAAACTAAGAGGATGGGATGATGAAGAGAGAGAGAGAGAGAGAGAGAGAGAGAGAGAGAGAGAGAGAGAGAGAGAGAGAGAGAGAGAGAGAGAGAGAGAGTCGTTACCCGTGTGTTTCTTTTTAAGTCGCTGATCCTACGAGTATTCAACAGCATTTCGCCCACCTAAAGTCATTTCTGCAATAGTATACCCTCTCCTCGCCAATGTTGACAGATTCGTTTTCTTACAAGGACCGGTCCACTGTTTTCTGTTTTACGGCCATACAACTGCAAACGCATCAAGTAACCACTCGATAAACAGTGACAAACTTATTCATTCTGTAGCTGAATGTTTAAAGGAAGTATATTTTGTAATCACAAGCCTTCGAGAGAGAGAGAAAAAAAAAAACGGGGTTTGTAGGTTTTCTGTCCATTATATAATGCTGGCGTCCTGGTTTTTTTTTTTTTATTTTATCGGCTTCCCATTTTCTCACTTGCCTCCGTTGCCCCTACAATATCCGTCTTCTGTTTATTGTCACTTAGCCACCTAAAATGCCACTAAATTTACCTTTATTCCCTAAGAAATTCTCAGAGGTCTTGAACTGTACTGAGATATTAATGAATTGATCCAAGAGGTAATATATATATATATATATATATATATATATATATATATATATATATATATATATATATATATTTCTTTTTTCTTTTAAACTATTCGCCATTTCCCGCGTTAGCGAGGTAGCGTTAAGAACAGAGGACTGGGCCTTTTTTGGAATATCCTCACCTGGCCCCCCTCTGTTCCTTCTTTTGGAAAATTAAAAAAAACGAGAGGGAAGGATTTCCATCCCCCCGCTCCCTCCCATTTTAGTCGCCTTCTACGACACGCAGGGAATACCTGGGAAGTATTCTTAATCCCCCATCCCCAGGGATAATATATATATATATATATATATATATATATATATATATATATATATATATATATATATATATATTCCTATGAGGTAAGGGGAAAATGAAACACGATAAGTTTCCAAGTGCACTTTCGTGTAATAATCACATCATCAGGGGAGACACAAGAGAGAAATATAACAGTCAGTTGATATACAACGAAGAGACGTAGCTAGGACGCCATTTGGTAAACATGCGATTGTCCAAGACAGACAACGCTAGTTGTCTGTCTTGGACAATCGCATGAGTATATTTGTGGTGGTGGTCTTCGTCAAGCGAAAAGGTGGTGGTCTTCGTCAAGCGAAAAGGTGGTGGTCTTCGTCAAGCGAAAAGGTGGTGGTCTTCGTCAAGCGAAAAGGTGGTGGTCTTCGTCAAGCGAAAAGGTGGTGGTCTTCGTCAAGCGAAAAGGAGGTGGTCTTCGTCAAGCGAAAAGGTGGTCTGTTGCCTCTCGACAGCTTAAGTGGGCACGTAACGGGGGATCTTCCTACCTATAGAATATCACAGATTTTTCAATTCTTTTTCTTTTTATGAAAGATTCTTTTTTTTTTTACGGGGGAATAAAATGAGAAACTCCAGCAAACTATCACAACACATTAAACCAATTACCTGATTCTCGTATTAATGAAACACTAAACCAATTACCTGATTCTCGTATTAATGAAACACTAAACCAATTACCTGATTCTCGTATTAATGAAACACTAAACCAATTACCTGATTCTCGTATTAATGAAACACTAAACCAATTTCATTACAATACCGAAGCCTCAACAAAGGACAAGAATATGCCAATAAGTAAATGACGGTAGGGAGAGAGGAGTTAGAGAAGAGAAAAGAAAAGAAAAGAAGAGAAGAGAAGAGGAGAGAAAAGAAATGAGGAGAAGAATTGAGAGAGAGAGAGAGAGAGAGAGAGAGAGAGAGAGAGAGAGAGAGAGAGAGAGAGAGAGAGAGAGAGAGAGGAGAAAAAAAAAGAATTCTTTCAGTAAATGGACAGGTGGTTGACGGGTAGGGAACAGACGGGTGGATGATTGAATCACCCTCTTGCTCGTTCTTCTGGAAGGGGAGAGATATAGGACTCGCCGTCAGTGGGACGGCAGACGGGAGAGGAAGAGATATGGGACGGAAAAATGGGTTGGGGGATGAATAGGAGAGAAATTGGTGGTGTAATTGAATAGGTCACGGTGCGATAAATAGGGAAAAATAGTGAGGCAAGGAGTGAAATAGTAGAAATTTCAGGGAAATAGGAAAATGGAACAGTGCAGTAGATGGGAAAGGAAGTGGAAGAGTAAATACATCAGGTAGAGTAAACCAAGGAAGAAAATTATCACTGGGACGATCAAATACATCAGGATCTCAATGTCTACGAAAAATAAATGGGAAAGTAAACATTGTCAGCAACAGAGTGGGTGGAAGAGGAAAGGGGACAGTAAACGGAGGAAGATAAATGGAACAGTATGAGACGAAACGGAACAGTAAATGAACTATGAACAGTAAATGGGGAAGGAATGGAATATCAAAATATTCAGTGGGATGGTGGAAAACACGATGAGTCCCGAGTGCACTTTTGTGTAATGATCACATCGTCAGGGGAGATATAAGAATGAGATAGGAGACTTAGTCAGTGTATACACACACACTGACACACACACACACACACACACACAC
>NC_092229.1:49306430-49341430 GCF_036320965.1 Panulirus ornatus | reverse complement strand
TATATATATATATATATATATATATATATATATATATATATATATATATATCAGCTAACTTATATTTCTTTCTTGTATCTCTCCTGATGATGTGATTATTACACGAAAGTGCACTTGGGAACTTATCGTTTTCCGTTTTCCCCGTGGACTCATAGAAATATATATATATATATATATATATATATTATATATATATATATATACATATATACGTAGGGGACAAGGCGAAAAGAAGGATCGCGATTGCAAACAACAGCCATTCCATGAAGGCATAAGGCAGGATATAACATAGGGACACTGCACGTGAATTGGTCATGAGTTGGGGTATTGTGCGTTGCATTGCCGTTCAATAATCGGCATGAGGAGGCTCAAAAAGTTATCAGTCAAACAACTGGTTGGATATGATGACACTCCGACCACCGTCGAGGACCACCCTCAGTCGCCTGCTGACGTCGCAAGAGAGAGGGAGGAAGCCGTCATGAGAGCAATCAAGTGTCTTGCCTCAAGGAAGGTGGTACCTCCTCCACGTAATTCCAGTCAAACAACGGGTTGGATATGATGACACTCCGACCACCGTCGAGGACCACGTCACCCTCAGTCGCCTGCTGACGTCGCAAGAGGGAGGGAGGAAGCCGTCATTAGAGCACTCAAGTGTCTTGCCTCAAGGAGGGTGGTACCTCCTTCACGTCGAATAGACTGGGACTGCGATTATTATGCTGACACGCCGTGGGTCGGGTGGAGCACCACCTCCACCGAGGAAAGCAACCAGCAAGATATTGTCCGGTGACGCCAACTGGATCTACAACTCCAGCCCATCCCCAACTACTGGGCTGCAACTCCAGCAAGGACATGGTCACACCCATCGACAACGGTAACCTCCAGAAGACCGATTTCGACGATGAAGGCCTGCACTGTGGCTGAGAGATTGACTTGAGGAGGCAGAAGTGATATTGTGACAGTGATTGTGTCAGCGTCGCGTCGCCTCGCCGCAGTGTATCGAGACAGACTTCCCCAGAACTTTTAAAGGGGAAGTAAATGTTTATAGTTGTGTTCTGGAGTGATAGTTTTCATGCATGGTGTTTTTGACAAGAAAATAGTGAAGTTGGAGAAAAATGTAGCTTAGACATTGAAGCTTATTGACACAGTGGTGAAATTGATGAGAACTGCTATTGACGTTTGTGTGAATAAATTGTACATTTCCTTTTCCATAGCCAGAGGTTGAACCATTATGTGACATTCATTTTTTTTCATTCATTTCAAGCTAAAAGTTTGTTTTCTAAATTGTTTCTTACATTTTTCATATGTATATATATGTATGTGTGTGTGTGTGTGTGTGTGTGCGTGTGTGTGGGTGTGTGTGTGTGTGTGTATATGTATATATATATGTATATTATCCCTGGGGATAGGGGTGAAAGAATACTTCCCACGTATTCCTCGCGTGTCGTAGAAAGCGACTAGAGGGGACGGGAGCGGGGGGCCGGAAATCCTCCCCTCCTTGTATTAACTTTCTAAAATGGGAAACAGAAGAAGGAGTCACGCGGGGAGTGATCATCCTCCTCGAAGGCTCAGAGTGGGGTGCCTAAATGTGTGTGGATGTAACCAAGATGTGAAAAAAGGAGAGATAGGTAGTATGTTTGAGGAAAGGAACCTGGATGTTTTGGCTCTGAGTGAAACGAAGCTCAAGGGTAAAGGGGAAGAGTGGTTTGGAAATGTCTGGGGAGTGAAGTCAGGGGTTAGTGAGAGGACAAGAGCAAGGGAAGGAGTAGCAATACTCCTGAAACAGGAGTTGTGGGAGTATGTGATAGAATGTAAGAAAGTAAATTCTCGATTAATATGGGTAAAATTGAAAGTTGATGGAGAGAGGTGGGTGATTATTGGTGCATATGCACCTGGGCATGAGAAGAAAGATCATGAGAGGCAAGTGTTTTGGGAGCAGCTAAATGAGTGTGTTAGCGGTTTTGATGCACGAGACCGGGTTATAGTGATGGGTGATTTGAATGCAAAGGTGAGTAATGTGGCAGTTGAGGGAATAATTGGTATGCATGGGGTGTTCAGTGTTGTAAATGGAAATGGTGAAGAGCTTGTAGATTTATGTGCTGAAAAAGGACTGATGATTGGGAATACCTGGTTTAAAAAGCGAGATATACATAAGTATACTTATGTAAGTAGGAGAGATGGCCAGAGAGCGTTATTGGATTACGTGTTAATTGACAGGCGTGCGAAAGAGAGACTTTTGGATGTTAATGTGCTGAGAGGTGCAACTGGAGGGATGTCTGATCATTATCTTGTGGAGGCTAAGGTGAAGATTAGTATGGGTTTTCAGAAAAGAGGAGTGAATGTTGGGGTGAAGAGGGTGGTGAGAGTAAGTGAGCTTGGGAAGGAGACCTGTGTGGGGAAGTACCAGGAGAGACTGTGTACAGAATGGAAAAAGGTGAGAACAATGGAAGTAAGGGGAGTGGGGGAGGAATGGGATGTATTTAGGGAATCAGTGATGGATTGCGCAAAAGATGCTTGTGGCATGAGAAGAGTGGGAGGTGGGCTGTTTAGAAAGGGTAGTGAGTGGTGGGATGAAGAAGTAAGAGTATTAGTGAAAGAGAAGAGAGAGGCATTTGGACGATTTTTGCAGGGAAAAAATGCAATTGAGTGGGAGAAGTATAAAAGAAAGAGACAGGAGGTCAAGAGAAAGGTGCAAGAGGTGAAAAAAGGGGCAAATGAGAGTTGGGGTGAGAGACTATCAGTAAATTTTAGGGAGAATAAAAAGATGTTCTGGAAGGAGGTAAATAGGGTGCGTAAGACAAGGGAGCAAATGGGAACTTCAGTGAAGGGCGTAAATGGGGAGGTGATAACAAGTAGCGGTGATGTGAGAAGGAGATGGAATGAGTATTTTGAAGGTTTGTTGAATGTGTCTGATGACAGAGTGGCAGATATAGGGTGTTTTGGTCGAGGTGGTGTGCAAAGTGAGAGGGTTAGGGAAAATGATTTGGTAAACAGAGAAGAGGTAGTAAAAGCTTTGCGGAAGATGAAAGCCGGCAAGGCAGCAGGTTTGGATGGTATTGCAGTGGAATTTATTAAGAAAGGGGGTGACTGTATTGTTGACTGGTTGGTAAGGTTATTTAATGTATGTATGACTCATGGTGAGGTGCCTGAGGATTGGCGGAATGCGTGCATAGTGCCATTGTACAAAGGCAAAGGGGATAAGAGTGAGTGCTCAAATTACAGAGGTATAAGTTTGTTGAGTATTCCTGGTAAATTATATGGGAGGGTATTGATTGAGAGGGTGAAGGCATGTACAGAGCATCAGATTGGGGAAGAGCAGTGCGGTTTCAGAAGTGGTAGAGGATGTGTGGATCAGGTGTTTGCTTTGAAGAATGTATGTGAGAAATACTTAGAAAAGCAAATGGATTTGTATGTAGCATTTATGGATCTGGAGAAGGCATATGATAGAGTTGATAGAGATGCTCTGTGGAAGGTATTAAGAATATATGGTGTGGGAGGCAAGTTGTTAGAAGCAGTGAAAAGTTTTTATCGAGGATGTAAGGCATGTGTACGTGTAGGAAGAGAGGAAAGTGATTGGTTCTCAGTGAATGTAGGTTTGCGGCAGGGGTGTGTGATGTCTCCATGGTTGTTTAATTTGTTTATGGATGGGGTTGTAAGGGAGGTAAATGCAAGAGTCCTGGAAAGAGGGGCAAGTATGAAGTCTGTTGGGGATGAGAGAGCTTGGGAAGTGAGTCAGTTGTTGTTCGCTGATGATACAGCGCTGGTGGCTGATTCATGTGAGAAACTGCAGAAGCTGGTGACTGAGTTTGGTAAAGTGTGTGGAAGAAGAAAGTTGAGAGTAAATGTGAATAAGAGCAAGGTTATTAGGTACAGTAGGGTTGAGGGTCAAGTCAATTGGGAGGTGAGTTTGAATGGAGAAAAACTGGAGGAAGTGAAGTGTTTTAGATATTTGGGAGTGGATCTGTCAGCGGATGGAACCATGGAAGCGGAAGTGGATCATAGGGTGGGGGAGGGGGCGAAAATTTTGGGAGCCTTGAAAAATGTGTGGAAGTCGAGAACATTATCTCGGAAAGCAAAAATGGGTATGTTTGAGGGAATAGTGGTTCCAACAATGTTGTATGGTTGCGAGGCGTGGGCTATGGATAGAGATGTGCGCAGGAGGATGGATGTGCTGGAAATGAGATGTTTGAGGACAATGTGTGGTGTGAGGTGGTTTGATCGAGTAAGTAACGTAAGGGTGAGAGAGATGTGTGGAAATAAAAAGAGCGTGGTTGAGAGAGCAGAGGAGGGTGTTTTGAAATGGTTTGGGCACATGGAGAGAATGAGTGAGGAGAGATTGACCAAGAGGATATATGTGTCGGAGGTGGAGGGAACGAGGAGAAGAGGGAGACCAAATTGGAGGTGGAAAGATGGAGTGAAAAAGATTTTGTGTGATCGGGGCCTGAACATGCAGGAGGGTGAAAGGAGGGCAAGAAATAGAGTGAATTGGAGTCATGTGGTATACAGGGGTTGACGTGCTGTCAGTGGATTGAAGCAAGGCATGTGAAGCGTCTGGGGTAAACCATGGAAAGCTGTGTAGGTATGTATATTTGCGTGTGTGGACGTGTGTATGTACATGTGTATGGGGGGGGGGGGGGGGGTGGGGCCATTTCTTTCGTCTGTTTCCTTGCGCTACCTCGCAAACGCGGGAGACAGCGACAAAGTATAAAAAAAAAAAAAAAAAAAAAAACATATATATATATATATATATATATATATATATATATATATATATATATATATATATATATATATATATTCGTCATTTATCTGCAGGAAAAGGACTAGAGAATTAAGATATAGTGAGGAACGTAAACACGACAATGGGATCAATCTTGGAGAACAAAACCATGGCTGTAAGATCAGTTTTCGAGAACGAAACCATGACAATAGAAAAAAAAAATACCTAAATATCTTAGACATCAATATTTTTCTTCTAATTATCTACTTCCACCTTTTCTATATCTCCCAAAAAGGAACAAAAAAAGTTAATTCCCGCACTATATAAACCCGGATATCATATCTTTACGCTCCGTTGAAATGTATATAGTAAGTAGACGGCTCATAGAAACCCCACTTCGTCTTTGAAAGCACTTAAACTGTCTGGGACCAACACATAAACAGGCAGTTAAAGTGCCCGGAGCTGTACGAAGCTCATTGTCTCGATGGAGTGTCCCACATATGTGCTGAAAGGGTATATATATATATATATATATATATATATATATATATATATATATATATATAGGTACGTTTGGCAGCCCTACTCAAATGGAGTGGAGAGGGATGATTAATGCGTCTTTTTTCTTTTCTAAGAAACTGGAAAAAGCTCCTTTGCGAAAGAGCCCACAAACGTGATCTCTTTATATATATATATATATATATATACCAAAGAAATTTTTTTTTAGATAAAAAAATTAGAAAATAAAAATAAATGTCTGACGATGAATAAATTGGGGAGAAATTATTGAATTTATGGTCAATTTGAAACAGGTATTCGGCGAGGGATTTCCCAAATTTGTATAAGGTAATTAACACGAAAAAAATTGGTAGTTTGTAATTAATACAAACGGACATTGGCCACACAAACACACACACGCAAAAAAAAAATCTACTAAAGAATAAATCTATTTGAAGTTACCCGTAATGTATTCATATGAAGCCGAATTTATTCAGCATTCTAACCAGTGTTATTCCCACACACACACACACACACACACACACACACACACACATATACAAACACACATACACACACACAAACACACACACATACACACACACAAACACGCACACCTACACACACACACACACACACACACAAACACGCACACCTACACACACACACACCACCAACACTTATCATGTCTTCAGTCCTCCACACAACTGCCTGTCAGGACCAGAATTTCAGACTGAAGTAATATTCTCGAAGCTCCTTCAATACCTGTTTCGAAACGAGATTTATATATATATATATACACAGGTGCGTGTCCCTTATGCCACTGTTGCACGATGTCTAAATGTATATAATATACACATGTATATAGACACAGAGACCATAGAAAACCTTTGGCACACACACACACACACACACATACACACACACACGTGTGTGTGTGTGTGTGTGTGTGTGTGTGTGTGTGTGTGTGTGTGAGAAACTACTTAATGCAAAATATATGCAAATCTTGGTTCGCCTAACTTTGCCTTATCTACATATCCTTGTAATTAATTCCTGCACGCACTACATTAATTTCAGCTATAGAGAAATTCTCAAGCATTTTCCTGTGTTCCTCTAAACACAAGAAGCAAAAAAAAAGACCATGGGAGGCCTATGATGCATAGACCATAGGAGGCTACGGCACTGAGGCCAGTGGAACCCTATGCACAGAGACCATGGGAGGCCTATGATACATAGACCATAGGAAGCCCATGGTACACAGATCATAAGAAGCCACTGGTACAAAGACCATAGGACAACGGTGACATAGAGACCACAGGACACCTGTGGCACAGAGACCACAGGACACCTGTGACACAGAGACCACAGGACACCTGTGGCACAGAGACCACAGGACACCTGTGGCACAGAAACCACAGGACACCTGTGGCACAGAGACCACAGGACAACTGTGGCACAGAGACCACAGGACACCTGTGGCACAGAGACCACAGGACACCTGTGGCACAGAAACCACAGGACACCTGTGGCACAGAAACCACAGGACACCTGTGGCACAGAGACCACAGGACAACTGTGGCACAGAGACCACAGGACAACTGTGACACAGAGACCACAGGACAACTGTGGCACAGAGACCATAAAGGTAGATATAGAGGCATTTCATATATATACATATGTATATTCCACCCCCCCTCGCTATATATGCGGTCACCAATCTTTCTTCTATATATGACTCATTACAATTAACAGCTGTACTCGCTTAATTGGGTATACTGTCATTCAATTTGGCCCACCTGCTGTGTTGGCGATTGTGTATAAACTGTCATACTAGTCAATGAATTGGCCTATATAGAAACTATCAAATACAGTATAACAGATGATTATCCTTCGAGTCTATTGCTATAAACAAGGTAATGTAATTCTCGATAGACTTCAAGTCTATTGCTATAAACAAGGTAGCGTAATTCTCAATAGACTTCTTCTTAAATCAAAATAGGGAATTTATAGCGAAAAGTCCAATGCGCTTATTTGTACCTACGTGATGAAGAACATGATAAAAGTTATGAAAAACCATAACATGGAGCTCCTATTTCTACCTATGGGATGAAGAACACCACTTGATATATAAGTCATGTACAAACCATAACAGATTCAAATGCTTTGAGCGTCGAATAACATATACGAACAGTTAATTTGATCAAAGTTCTGTGTACTGTCTCTCGCCGGTAACCACGAATATAATAATTCGGGTACAAACGAACACACGAGACGAATCACACGAAGAGAACCGAACAAACCAGCGAATCTATTCATCCCGAATCCACTCGAATAACACGGGCGCAACCCACACGACGACGACTCACAAAAATGTATTCAGAAACTCAAAACGGAGTTTACGCCGGCGCGCACAAAACTGACAAGAACAAGTACTCATAACGCAGTCCGAAAGAGACCCTGACCTATTTCTTTATCAACAAAGTCTTTAGCCAAGAAGAAAGAAAAAAAAAAAAAAGAAAAAAAGAGGAAAAAATCGTGGAGAATACATTTTCCGGTGCTTCTCTCACAAGCAAGACCCATGAATATATTAAACGCTGCATTGACTCAGCTAATGAACATTTCTAAACTGGATTCCACTTGCAACAACACACACACACACACACACACACACACACACACACACACACACACAAGTGAACATAATGCTTAAGCGAATCTTTCTCTATCTCTCTCTTGTGTGTGTGTGTGTGTTTCCATGGACAGCGGTTTTAACGGTACAACGGACAGAAGTCGGGAGTAAATGAATTTTAGCTCGGGTCTGTTTACGTTTTAAGGGATATGTATATACATATAAATGTACATCACTTGTCCACCGTTTCCCACGTCAGCGAGGTAACGCCAGGAATAGACGAAGATATTCCCTCATTCGCTTACATCCATTCCTCTAGCTGCCATGTGCAATGTACTGAAACTTAAAAAAAAAAAAATCTCTATCCACATCCAGGCCCTACAGACCTATCCGTGGTTTCCCACGAACGTTTCACATGCCCTGGTTCAGTCCACTGACAGCACGTCGCTCCCTGTATACCATAACACTCCAGTTCTCTCTATCCCGTGCACGCCTTACACCCCCCTGCATGTTCAAGCCCACTAGATGGCTCGAAATCTTATCTCTTCCAATCGTTCCATTTCCAATTTGCTTCCTTTCTTCTTCTTGTTCCCCTCCACTTGTGGCACATCCATCCTCCTTGTCAATCTCTCCTCACTTACCCTCCCCCATATGTCCAAACTCACCCACACTCCCCTCAATACCACAGCTCTCTCTCTCACCCTATCATTTCTCTCTCGATGACCCCCTTCCTCACACCACAAATTGTCTTCACACTTCCCCTCGAAATCCAGCAACCTTTCTCCAGTGGTAAAACATATGCTGCAGGAGAACATGGTATACGTGGTAGTTTAAGACCCCCCCAGCGTGATCTCCAGGGGAGTGGTGACCTAAAGCAAGGACCTTAGTCTAAAGGATTACTCAGGAGTTACCAGGGCAGACCCCAGTTGGTGGGGGGAGTTACCAGAACAGACCCCCAGTTGTGGGGGAGTTAGTAGAAGAGGTTTTCAACTGAACTGATGAGAGAAGCGTTGCTTCCTCAAACTATTGAAGTTCAAAACTGACTTGAAGGCCATCTATCTATCTATCTATCTATATATCTATATATATATATATATATATATATATACACAAGAAAGTATTTTGCATTGAAAGCCAGACGTTAAAATCCTCTCCCCCACAAAACACATTTTCTTGCTGTTATACGACGATGCGACTCAGCGGTGCCGGACACAGACGGGCATTAAACTTTCCACATTTACTAAACCGTGACGAGAGAGAGAGAGAGAGAGAGAGAGAGAGAGAGAGAGAGAGAGAGAGAGAGAGAGAGAGAGAGAGAGAGAGAGAGAAACTCTGGGTGAACGCTTCTATACATATATATCTCTGGAGTTTTGAGTAATACTATATATATATATATATATATATATATATATATATATATATATATATATATATACTCGGTGAACATACTGAGGTAATACATAGACCAGTTGATAAACAATGAGGTTTGTGACACTGACGCATATCAACGTGGTTAGAGGACAGAAAAACACGAAAGCATTGTAGGTTCATGAAGTCGGAAACTTAGAAAAATAAATATTTGTTATCTATCTGTTATCTATTGTTATCTATTTGTTATCTATTGAAAGATAAGACGCTAAACGTATCTACATCAAGGAAGATAAACGGTTGATTACTCTCTGAAGATTACCTTATCTTATCTTACCACACAACAGAGAGATGGTGCACAAGGAGACTTTGAATAATTTTAAGAATAAACAAAGATACTCTTTGAAAAAAGGGAATATCATGCATCTAGACTGAGTAATTTAAAGAGCATTTAAAGACATTCTTTAAAAGAAAGTGAAGATAATGCGTCTAGATATTAGTAATTCAAACAGCATTTAAAGACATTCTTTAAAAATAAGTGAAGATAATGCGTCTCTAATGTTGCTATTTGGTGATGATTTACGAAGAGCCTGGCTCATATGAATCGCCATCTATCTGGACGTATCTTCGTATCTATTTCGCTCCTTCTCGCTACAGTGATATCTATCGTTCTGCACAGCAGGTGGGGTTCGTCGTCGCCTACACGCAACACTGGTAGGAGCCCAGCGGCTTGGCTGGGGTGATGAAGGACTGAATATTATTTGATTTTTTGTTGTTCTCTCATGACCAGAGAGAGCGATGGTGTAACTTGATGTTTTGTTGTTGGTTACGGCCTTGTAGCGTGTATGTGTGTGTGTGAGAGAGAGAGAGAGAGAGAGAGAGAGAGAGAGAGAGAGAGAGAGAGAGAGAGAGAGAGAGAGAGAGAGAGAGAGAGAGAGAGAGAGAGAGTCATCCACTTGCATCGACAAACTCCCCACTCCCTATATATATATATATATATATATATATATATATATATATATATATATATACACACACCTGTACACACCTCAATCTTCCTTTCCATCTAAAAACAATCCCGTCCCTTGTCCCATCTCTTCCTGCTCTCCTTTAACCACACTGCTGGACAAAAAAAGAAAATAATGATAATAATCCCTGGGATCATCTGAAGATTGCTATAAGAACGCGTCTCCGCTTCATCTCGATCCAGTCCATCCAGGTCAGGATCACAGTGGACGCCTTTCGTAGTTGTTCTTCATCAAACGTAAAGGCGATCCCATACCTAGCTCATCAAGGATATAGGCACCAATGACTCTACTTCTAGTAACGCAAAATCAGACCTTAGGGTGATTCCAGTAGCCCTTTCTCCTCACTCTCTAGTTCCAGTATACTGTTGGTTCAGCACCGATGTTTCCAGATCTAATAATGAAACGGCAGCCATAGCTTGAAAAAGTTCCAGATTCTACGAGATGGTGGTTCTCGCCTCGCCGCTTCTACATCAGATGCGTCATGGTTCCAGTTCGTCTAATTCTTAATCAGAGGAGATGGCCTTTCCAGTTTCAGAGCTTCTAAAGGTTTATGTGCTAACGCTCCAGTCCTTACGATTTCGAATCAGATGAGGTAGCCTTTCCAGCCCCAGAGCTTTCTAAAGGCATATGTGTTAGGGTTCCAGTCCTTGTGACTCCAAATCACATGGAAAGGCCATTCTAACGCTGATATTTCCAGAGCAGATGCATCATGGTTCCAGTTCCGGTGACTCCATATCGCCTGAGACTGCGTTTCCAGCCGCACTCTTTCCAAAGCAGATGTACTAACGTTCCAGTCCCGATGGTTCTGGATTCCGTGATGACAGCGAGTCTCCCGCCAGTGGTTCCAGTAGAGTAGTAATGGCGGCTCGAATTCCAGCGGGATTTGAATCAGATGTACCGACAATGCATCCCTCCCAATTTCCAGATGAATTGATGTAATGGAGGCTTTCCAGACCCGGTGCCTCGGGGCAGTACGCAATAGCGGCTTTAATTCCAGTGATTCCAAAGCAAGTCAGTTGGCGTGTCCAGGGTCCAGGGCCTCTGGTTCGTGGACGATCTGCGATTCCACTCCCCCCTTCTTTCCAACATCCGACGAAGTGGTTGCGAACCAGCACACTCACTCGTTGCGAGGGCGTCGCCTACAGCCATCTAGAAACGATGAGCAAATACACCAAGCTTGAATTTCTAGATGTGGGACGAGTAAAAACTCCAACGTGTGGTATTTCTAGACTGGATGCGTCATTTGATTCTAAATCTAAACCTATTTTTCCAGAGGGGGAGATTCAGAGACTACACACTAAAACTAATGCTTCTTTCTTCTGTTTTTTTCTTAATTAGGTGAAGATGCTCGTGTGTATGTATGTGTGTGTGTGTGTGTGTGTGTGTGTGTGTGTGTGTGTGTGTGTGTGTGTGTGTGTGTTGTTAACACATGTATTGCACCGAAGGAGACGATACAATCCCTCCTAAATTCGGTGGAAGAAGGCCTTAAAATCCCTTGAGTATGATAGTCCCCTCCTACGCCGCCAGGTTACGACCCTTGGGTGTGATAGCGTGACCTTTGACCTGACCCCCTTCTGCGGGGGTCGTGACATCGTGCTCGCTAGAGGCTCGTAGAGCCGCCGGTCTGAGGACAAAAAAAAAAAAAAGTAACCAATAGTTACGAAGCATCTCCAAAATGCTGAATATCCTCACTTCGGCAAAGGTCACGCCCCTTATTGAGATAGTATAACTGATAATGAGGTGGAAATGAGCCGTAAAATAAAAATGTATAAAAAAAAAAAAAAAGGAATATTAATGGCCAGGATAAGGCTCCATTAGCATACTAATTAGACTACTTCGTCTTTTACTGTCCAGGATCACGGTGCTAAAGGCGGTGTGAACTGTGAAATATCTGTAATAAAATCCTAATTAACTGCAGTCATTTATGTGGACACAATCTCCCTTATCTTTGTAATGTTTACGTTACCCCTGGCAGGGGGGTAGTAAGAGCAAACCCACCCCCTCCCAACCCACTCACTTCGTCGTGGTGGGCGCTTCAGCGGGTTGACACTGCTTCCAGTAGCAGGGAAATGTGGACTCCTTTTGGAGTGTGGAGTTCCCTGACGAGTCTGTTACGTTACTTCCTGGGGATATGGTCTCGCCAAGAGCTGACTTTCATTTGCGATGTACGTGCAGGCGGAGTCCGGTTGCATACAAACACGCAAAATCATATACATATATACATATATATATATATATATATATATATATACCTCATACCTACGTGGTGAGCAGACAGCCCCCTCACACCTACATGGGCAGCAGACAGACAACCCCCTTCAAAGCCTCTTGTGACCCTCCATCAACCCAGGGCTGGCTGAGACAAGCAAGAACCCCTACTTTAAGAAGAGTCAGTACGGCCCTGGGGGCTTCACCCTTAACATGGGTCACCCTCACCCTTAATCTATTGTCCTCCTCCCTCCATCCCTCCCTCCCTCCACCCACAGACGTTATCGCCTTCCTTCATGCGTCGTGCGTGCCATAACAATCCGCTGTTCTGTGTGTGTACGCCATCCGCGTACGTCGTGATGGCTAATTCTAGGATGCAGAAGCGCACGAATATCTTTACTTAGAATATACATAAAAAAAGGGAGCTTCGAAGTCGTAACAAAATGGAAGGCATTTGGAGGAAGAGGATAGACTGGCTCTTCGAAAGGGTCAAGTTGGAGGTGTCGGGAAAGACGCATGTTATGTTTGTACGTACGTCTGTATGTGCATCTACTTATCTACGTCAGTGAATATGGGTCTGTCCATCAGTCTGTCTATCTTAGTGTATGCATGAATATCTATCTATCTATCTGTTCATCCAATGAGTTACTCATTTACCTATTTATCATTCTCTCTGTACATGTTGCGTGAATTTGTGAGACTTATCAAGTATATATATATATATATATATATATATATATATATATATATATATATATATATATATATATATATATATATATATTTCTTGTTCTTTTCTTTTATACTTGATCGCCGTTTCCCGTGTGAGAGAGGTAGTGACAGCAAGAGACGGAGAAAGGCCACATCCCCTGGAATCCATTCTCTAGCTGTCATGTGTAATGCACCGAAACCACAGCTTCCTGTCCACAACCAGGCCCCACAGACCTTTCTATATATATATATATATATATATATATATATATATATATATATATATATATATATATATATACATATATATATATATTATATATATATATATACATATATATATATATATATATATATATATATATATATATATATATATATATATATATATATATATCATCGCCGTTTATATTTCTCTCATACTCTATTCGCCTTTCAATCTATCTATTCAAATTCGCATCAGTATCTCATCCCTACATCTATATATCTATCTATTCTTCATCTACCAAGCATCGCAGTCCACTCAACCCTACGAAACAACGTGACAACCCCCTCAAAACCCCACGGAGACAGAATACGAAAAAAAAAAAAAAATACGCGAGTCTCTCCCTCAAAAAGATTAAACTCGCAAGATCAAGCGAGACACAGAAAACGCGTCGTGATTACTGCTCCAACACCTCATTTTACGACACGCATCACGCGCGGTCTTGTCAACACGGGATTTGCATATTCATAAGACCCTAGAGCCAAGGTGTGGTATCAAAGGTTAATTTCAAAGGTTTATTTCCTCAGACTGGACGGAGTGTGTGTGTGTGTGTGTGTGTGTGTGGTAATCTACTCTCATTCATCCTCACGCAAGATAGAGAGATCCATCGTGACGATAGAGGCGAAGTTCTCACTGACTTTCCAATGTTGGCCGACATCCCCCCCCCCAAGACTTATTGCTCGCTCCCGGCCAGCTTGTGGACGTCGTGGCAAGAGAGGAGGAACCCACACACACACACACACACACACACACACACACAGAGCAATAAAAATGATGGTTCTGTTCCTTAATGATTCATCTACATCGCACGTTAGCATCGTGGGAGAGGTGTTTGAACACGGAGACTGGACAAGAGCCGTGTGAATCATTCAGCAATTAGCATAAGGCCAATGAGCCATTTAGAAACACATGGACGACCCTCGCTTGGTACAGAATGATCCAAGATTTGTCCCCAGACATACTCATTTACGGTCGTCGGGTTGGCTAGTTGGTCTGACGTGGTCTATCCTATAAGGTTGTGAGGGAATCCTCTCTGAAACCGACTTCCTGCACAGGAACATGATGTGGCAGGGCGTACATAGATGGATGGATAGCCAGCCTTGCTGGCAAGTTTGACATTCGGTCTGTGTTGTATCAGACGGACGGACGAGACGCTACAATGTGTATCTGTAAATCGTAGTCCGGGTGTGCTACATCATCAAGGCTTCCTCCACTGATCCTGTTAATATATATATATATATATATATCATACTAACCTCCAACAGCCAGGATCGAACCCGGGACCCATGCGTAGAAGGCGGGAGCACTACCTCTGGGCTATGATCACATATATATAATACACACACAGGTGAGGATATTCCGAAAAAGGCCCAGTCCTCTGTTCTTAACGCTACCTCGCTAATGCGGGAAATGGCGAATAGTTTGAAAAAAAAAAAAAAAAAATATACATATATGAGTAATGAGAGATTATATTCGGAGATAATGGCGTCAGTGGGATGAAATGTGTCATCACCGTGTCTCTTTGGGTGGGTAGCCTAGGCCGGGTCGCCTTTTAGGGAAAAGCGTAAAACAGCGACGCCGGAGGTGGTTTTAATTCCCCGTGGCGTGGTGGGGGCAGGATAGTGGGCTTGCTGCCTCACCTGGTAAGTAAGGTTCAAGTTACCACAGAGCGTGAAGCCCAGTAGCGGACGTAGTGACCCCATCCATAGGGTGTAGTCGTATTGACCCCATCCATATCGTGTAGTTGTAGTGACCTCATCCATAGGGTGTAGTCGTAGCGACCCATCCATAGGGTGTAGTCGTAGTGGACCCCCATCCACATAGATGCTTCTTCCCATTTCAGAAGGGGGTCTGTGTGTGTGTGTCTGCCTGACCAACCGCATCCCAGCAAGAAGACTGGGTTGAGCCATTGTGTCTTTAAGACACCAACAAGATCAAGTTTTCTCCTCATGTTTATTGGGATCCTTCCTCCCCGGGGGGTGGGGCAAGAGCCAAGAATAATACCCATGGCTTCATCTTGTATTTCCTCAAGCTTTCCCCCAAAAGCCCCTGTATCAGGCACACTAAAGCAAGCAAGCAAGAGACGCAGTGGAAATCAATGAGGGTAAGGTTGTATGCAGTGCGCATGATTTGCAACGACTCTTACGTTCCCTGTCGTACATTCTGGACTGGAGTTAACTCTGTACAGATCTACAATGCTCCTTGCCTTAAAGTCCAAGCGTTGGTACTTCAAATCCAAGATATCAGTACCTACTGTCGTAATGTATGACCCATTCTTCAACCAAATTTCTCTCAGAGAGGAGGTGGTGGGGGTGTGTCTCTTGAAATTTTTTTTGGCCTTCCTCAGCAAAAATGACAAATGCTGGTCCTTCACAAGTATGTGATATATATGGTTGAGTACACTGAGTGTATTGTTACACCCAGAGGTGTTGATTACAACATAGCAATAAGTGTACGGCGTTCTGATCTAATGGACATTAATAGAAGATGGAGTTGAATGGGATGTTTAGACAAAGATGGGGCTAAGGACACATTAATGTGGAGTACCATGATTACACTCCTGTGCCCCTGAAACACACACACACACACACACACACACACACACACACACACACACACACACACAGACACACACACACACAGACACGTCTTTCTACTGGGCGGGTAGCTCCTTGAGATGGAGCCCAGACGCCAGCCTCCTTGTATCCAATTTGGCTAACTCATACATAATTACGCTTCAAGTGATGGGGAGGTGGTTCAAAAACAATTCTCAGATCCGGGAAGGTGGCGCAACTGTGTACTCACTACAGAGGCTGACAATAATCAATTCAGCAATGTACATTTCCTGTGTCGTACATGAAGTCTTACCACACTGGGGTGGGTGGGGAGACAGACAAAATCTTACCTGGGGGAAACCTTCTTTCGAAAGTCTTGCGTAAACCACTTGTCAAAGGCATGACTCTAAAAGCCACTAGACTGGGGGTTTTGTGTCCTCGGGTGCTGTGGCGACTTGGCCAGAGGGGAGGCAGCTCGAACTCCCTACCACACATCTCATGCGATGATGTGTACGTAAATATATATATAAAAAAGAAGAGGATGGCCCGGATGTACGTTCAAGTGGATTCATAAGAATATCACAGGCGACACCGAATATCACAGGCGACACCTTCCTCTTCAGAGGGGAGACACGGGTTTGCCTTTCGTCTGGCCTAGCGCGTCAACTTCAGACTCACTGATGAAGTCATCATGTCCCTCACTCACCACGGCGTGACATTAAAGTCCCTTCTCTTACGCCAACGTCTGAGATCGGACCTTAGCTTGCATCTACGATAGTACGTCAACCCAAGGGCGAACTTAATGAGATCCTAAGTCCCTTCTCTTACGCCCACGTCTGAGATCGGAACTTAGCCTCCATCTACTACGAGGGTACATCAACCCAAGGGCGAACTTAAAGAGACCCTAAGTCCCTTTCTCTTACGCCCACGTCTGAGATCGGAACTTAGCCTCCATCTACTACGAGGGTACATCAACCCAAGGACGAACTTAAAGAGACCCTAAGTCCCTTTTCTTACGCCCACGTCTGAGATCGGACCTTAGCCTCCATCTACGATGGTACATCAACCCAAGGGCGAACTTAAAGAGATCCTAAGTCCCTTTCTCTTACGCCCACGTCTGAGATCGGAACTTAGCCTCCATCTACTACGATGGTAAATCAACCCAAGGGCGAACTTAAAAGAGACCCTCCCGAGGTGTGCTAATTACTTATGAGTCCTGATGACTTTCGTTCGCGCGTATGTATCAGGTTTTGGACGGAGGAGGAGGAGAAGGAGGAGGAGGAGGAGGTGGTGGGGCGAGGTGGGGTTTGCATGGTTCCTCCCTAGCCTTAATTATCTTAATGCCTCTCCACGCCCTTCTGATAGCGAGCGCCACACCACCTCCTCCCACCCAGCCCCAGCATTCAGCTCGTGAACAAATGTTTTCCCCGAGTCTGACTTGTCTAATTCAGGCGAGGAACAGAGAGCATATGAGAGAAAGAGAGAGAGAGAGAGAGAGAGAGAGAGAGAGAGAGAGAGAGAGAGAGAGAGAGAGAGAGAGAGAGAGAGAGAGAGAGGACAAAGAACGCTTTGTAAAGAAGGTCACAGGGGGGCTCAAGTCGGAGTCAGGGGGAGAAAAAAATTATATCAAATGGGGGGAAAAGAAGGTGAAGATAAGAAAGTTACCCTGAAAAAAATGAATCTGGGAGAAAGAGAGAGAGAGAGAGAGAGAGAGAGAGAGAGAGAGAGAGAGAGAGAGAGAGAGAGAGAGAGAGGTAGGGACTGACGATACTTTAGGAGAGACAGGGAAACGTGTCTGTTAAAAAAAAGGGGGAAGGAGATTTAGGGGGGGGGGGTTAATTCAAAGAATTTAGAATGCATTTTGAATTCAAAATGCATTTTCAATTTAGATTGCATTTTCAGTTTAAAATACATTTTTGAATTCAGAATGCATTTTTGAATTTAGAATGCATTTTTGAGTTCATAACGCATTTTCAATTTAGAATGCATTTTTGAACGACCCTACACGTACACGTGTTTCTCTCTCAGCCTCCAACGTCCTCGCTACACGGCTACAGCAATACTTGTACTCTCTTCCTCAAAGCTTTTCCAAACATTCCTTTCTAACCCAAGAATTTACGACAAGAATTCCCTGTGTGAGGTAAACAACATGAAGATTTGGGATACTGAAAATCTCTTAGGGCAGGATCCTAAGTAAGGTACAATGTTAATTCCGCAGAAACCCCCGGGAAATTTATGAAATAATTCCGGGTTTGGTTATGTGGTGCTCTCTTTCTCTCTCTCTCTCTCTCTCTCTCTCTCTCTCTCTCTCTCTCTCTCACCGTCCAGGGCGGAGGACACGAGAAGGCCATTTGTAAGAAGGGCGCGGTGAGGCGGAGGTACCGGGACGACCCCGGACGAATAGATGATTTCGTTCGCGTGAGAGAATGGGCAGCGAGCGAGCGAGCTCCTCCGGGAAAATGGGGGATGGGTGGGAGGACGAGGAGGAGGAGGGACGCTGCTGCTGCTGCTCCGCCATGAGAAATGGGGGTGGCATGAGAATGGGAAGCCCGGCCGTTAAACCACCCATCAATTTACGTTCAACTCGACTCATGCAGACGGAACGCATACGCCACCTCGAATTCTGATGGCTCCATCTCACTTAATATGGCTGGTCTACTCTCATTAATTCCACTCTCCTCCTCCCTCCACCTCCTCCTCCTCCTCCTCCTCCTCCTCCTCCTCCTCCTGTTATTGTGGTAACTGCTTCATGGGAAGGGGGGGAAGGGAAGACATCACGAATGATATGGCGTCCTCGCTGAGCTCAGCTTGATCCACGCTTGTGAGGTGTGAGTCACTCCTCTCCCAGTGTGAGGTGTGAGTCACTCCTCTCCCAGTGTGAGGTGTGAGTCACTCCTCTCCCAGTGTGAGGTGTGAGTCACTCCTCTCCCAGTGTGAGGTGTGAGTCGCTCCTCTCCCAGTGTGAGGTGTGAGTCACTCCTCTCCCAGTGTGAGGTGTGAGTCACTCCTCTCCCAGTGTGAGGTGTGTATCACTCCTCTCCCAGTGTGAGGTGTGAGTCACTCCTCTCCCAGTGTGAGGTGTGAGTCGCTCCTCTCCCAGTGTGAGGTGTGAGTCACTCCTCTCCCAGTGTGAGGTGTGAGTCACTCCTCTCCCAGTGTGAGGTGTGAGTCGCTCCTCTCCCAGTGTGAGGTGTGTGTCACTCCTCTCCCAGTGTGAGGTGTGAGTCGCTCCTCTCCCAGTGTGAGGTGTGAGTCACTTCTCTCACAATGACCTTTGAGTCCAAGATGCTTTTCAAGTTCTCTCATTCACTCCTTCAGCGGAGGCCAGACTGGATGGGGGAGGCGCTGATCTGAGCCTTCAGTCAAGTTCATTCTCACGTCTTGTGTCTTTGTAATCCTTCCTCATCCCATTTTTTTTTTCTTCCCTCCAATTCCCTCTCTTGTTCTGTACCCTTTTTCCACACCCAATCTCTCATCTTTTTTGGAATATCCTGGCTATAATCTACCATCTTTCCTACCTGCCTTTTATGATTTCCAATTATATCTTTTTTTTAATCAACATTTCTCAGGCTTTCTCCTTCTATTCTGTACATTCCCATCCTGTTCGTCCTTTTGCTCTCTACTTATTCCAAATTTCCAGCACGTTCATGATTTTTTTTCCCTTGTCCTTCAGTTGCCGATCTGTGGACCCAAGACCGTAATTATGAAACATGTCCCCAACTCACGTTTCGCTTTTCTTTTTTTTCCCCTGTGTACGATAGACCTCAAAATACTTTGGTCAATCGTTCATTTGCATTCTGTGTCATCTAACTTGTGTACGTGTGTATACAACTTCCCATGAATTGCCTTCACACTCACGAATATAACCGACTCTGTTTAATCCTCAGAATTCTTATTTCTTTTACGATCTCAAAATGTATTTTTCTTTTTTTTTTTTTTAACTTTTGCCTAGAAAAAAAAAACTGTCGAGTTCGGCGACCCTCTCTACCCCATTCTTGTAAAATACGAAAGGATCTTACTGTACGCACCGGTCTTACTGTACACCAGGATCTTACTGTACACACTGGTCTTACTGTACACCAGGATCTTACTGTACACACTGGTCTTACTGTACACCGCCAGCGATATCAATGCTGTACGCAAGGGACCTTAATGTACGCAAGGAATCTCTCTTCAGTTTTTCGTTTTGACCATCTCAAGGTCAGTTGTCAAAACACTGGCTCACAGGGATGTCCCAGTTATCAAAAAGGTCCTTTTTTTCCTTGCTCATGTCCCACTGGGAAGTCCCAGTTATCAAAAAGGTCCTTTTTCCTTGCTCATGTCCCACTGGGAAGTCCCAGTTCTCAAAAAGGTCCTTTTTCCTTGCTCATGTCCCACTGGGAAGTCCCAGTTCTCAAAAAGGTCCTTTTTCCTTGCTCATGTCCCACTGGGAAGTCCCAGTTATCAAAAAGGTCCTTTTTCCTACCTCGAGTCTACGTCTATAATCACTCGCTACTTTCTCGAATCATCCAGAGACGTGTGGCGATGCTGACACATCTCTATATGGCAGGTGAGGGGGCGACCACATCCACCTGACGGAGGTAAAGGGGTCCAGTTCAGAGGGACGTCGGAATGTCAGCTGGTACTACTGTTTACTTACGTCCTTCCTGGACGAAAGGGCGCCACTGAGGAGACGCATGATGGCCAGGGGAGGCGAGGAAAGAGAGGGAACTGTGTTTATGGAATGAGGTAAAAAAAAAAGTATGTGTGTGCGTGATTACCGCTTGGTCATGGCCTATTTGTGCTGTACGGGGAGGGAGTTTTACACATCCCTGGGGGCCCTCCACGTCTCATGGATACACTCTACTGTCATCTTATTGAATCTGAGGATAATGTCAGCATTAGCCATGTCCTCAGTTAGCCTATTCCGCTCATCTAGCCACTAGTATACGACAAAAGTATGTGTGTGTGTGTGTGTGTGTGTGTGTACTTCGTATATCTCTGTCTTTTTGTGTCTGGATTTTTGTGCGTGTGTGTACGTCTGTGGCGTATATTCCACTGTGTTTAGTTACAGAGAAACGTCATCGCATGAGAGAAAACCAATTACACCCTTTCATGGCCTGGCTTTGGGGGTCACACATGTCCTCATTCCACTCGAAGAGAGGCGTGCCACTAAGTCATACTCGAGCCAGAGACCAAAGCAGCTCGAGGGGAGGCGGGGCGAGGGTCGTCCTCAAACTAGCCACGGACTATGCATGACCATCCCCCCCCCTGTGCTTTACCAGGAAGGACAATCAATATAGCGCGCCACGTCCAAAAGGGAGGGAGGGAGTCGGGGAAGGAGTGAGAGGAGAGATCACCGCATCAGCTAGTCAGCACAGAAGGTTGTTGTGGAAAGCCTGGCTTGTGTTCACAGCATCGCATCAGTTCCAAATGTGATACTGGATCAGCAAGATAACACACGCCCGCGAGCCCACACGCGCCCCCCACGCGTGTGTGCCTGTGTGTGTGTGCCGAACAAGCAGCAATAACAGGCCAAGGCAGGCAAGCGCAGGATGTCAGAGAGCCAAGCCAATAATTCTTTCAAGCACTTCCGGGCCATTCATCAGCATGCCTTTCGCCAAAGGCGAACACCCCCAACGTACCTACGCCCCCCTCAGCAACCAGGCGTAAACTACCCCCACCTCAGCAACCAGGCGTAACCTACCCCCCCTCAGCAACCAGGCGTAACCTACCCCCCCTCAGCAACCAGGCGTAACCTACCCCCCCTCAGCAACCAGGCGTAACCTACCCCCCCTCAGCAACCAGGCGTAACCTACCCCCCCTCAGCAACCAGGCGAGTGGGAGGTGTGTGGGTTGCAGACTCATTCCAAGGGTGAACATCTTTACATCTCCTCTACTCAAATGTCTGTTTCACTCTCCCTCCCTCGTCTGTACACACTCCACTGTCCCTCTATATCTATCTATCTATCTTTCTATCTATCATTTGGCTCATTCATCTATTCCCTCTTTAGAGAAGTAATACAAGAAGGGAAGATGTCCATCACCCGCCCGGCACCCGTCCCCTCGTGGACGTGTCGTCACCATCGCACCTGACGGACCGACAGACAACTCCAGCCACCATCCTGGCCAACACCTCCACCACAACGATCCTTGGAGCAAATGTTCCTCGTTTCCATCGCTTTCCTGTTTACTCATTCTTTACCATGTCTTCTTTATATCATTCCCAGAAAATAAATTATAAATGAAAATGAATAATTATAAATTAGATACGTTTGTAGTTGTGTGGTGTGTGTTCATGGTGACGATCGTGACCGCCCTGTTGTTCAGCGCCCTCCAGAATGAGGAGTGGAGGCTGCTCCTCCTCCTGAAGGAGAGACACAGGCGGGCTCACTCCCTCTACGTTCCTTTCTTCGGACAAGTGCAGTACAAGGACTTCACTGCCCCAGTTGAGGTCGGCTCAGGCTTAAGACATTTAGTGCGGAATGTACTGACCTTGAGGGACATGGCGTCCGAGCCCAGCGTATGGACCATCTGCCTCGACCTCCTCAAGGTCCTCCTGTCCTGGAAGGCCGTCGGGGTACTTTTCCTGGTGGTGCTGATGAAGATACTCCTCAGGTGTGTGCGCGCCAGGAGATGCAAGGACCCCGTCATGGCCAAGTGCAAGGAGGAGAAGAAGAGGTCTGGCAAGAAGAACGCCAGCAGCCCTACAGCTCCGGTTTCTGTTAAGGACAACAAGGAAGCCGCACAGAGTGGTAAGAAGAACAGGAAGGCCCCAGCTCAGAGTAGGGAAGTTCCAGCTTTGTGTGATGTGGCCGAAGAGGTGAAGTCTGAAGTTGTGACTGATGTTGTAGCCGAAGAGGTGAAGTCTGAAGTCGTGCCTGATGATGTAGCCGAAGAGTTGAAGTCTGGCAAAGACGTAGTTCGTAAGAAGAAGACCAGAACTCGTAAGAAGAACAGAACTCCAACTCAGGCCAGAAAGGAGGTGAAGTCTGAAGTTGTAACTGATGTTGTAGCCGAAGAGGTGAAGTCTGAAGTTGTGACTGATGATGTAGCCCAAGAGGTGAAGTCTGAAGTTGTGACTGATGATGTAGCCGAAGAGGTGAAGTCTGGCAACGACGTAGTTCGTAAGAAGAAGACCAGAACTCGTAAGAAGAACAGAACTCCAACTCAGGCCGGAAAGAAGGTGAAGTCTGAAGTTGTGACTGATGATGTGGCCGAAGAGGTGAAGTCTGAAGTTGTGACTGATGTTGTAGCCCAAGAGGTGAAGTCTGAAGTTGCAACTGATGTTGTAGCCGAAGAGGTGAAGTCTGAAGTTGTGACTGATGATGTAACCGAAGAGTTGAAGTCTGGCAACGACGTAGTTCGTAAGAAGAAGACCAGAACTCGTAAGAAGAACAGAACTCCAACTCAGGCCAGAAAGGAGGTGAAGTCTGAAGTTGTAACTGATGTTGTAGCCGAAGAGGTGAAGTCTGAAGTTGTGACTGATGATGTAGCCGCAGAGGTGAAGTCTGAAGTTGTGCCTGATGATGTAGCCGAAGAGTTGAAGTCTGGCAAAGACGTAGTTCGTAAGAAGAAGACCAGAACTCGTAAGAAGAACAGAACTCCAACTCAGGCCAGAAAGGAGGTGAAGTCTGAAGTTGTAACTGATGTTGTAGCCGAAGAGGTGAAGTCTGAAGTTGTGACTGATGATGTAGCCGCAGAGGTGAAGTCTGAAGTTGTGCCTGATGATGTAGCCGAAGAGTTGAAGTCTGGCAAAGACGTAGTTCGTAAGAAGAAGACCAGAACTCGTAAGAAGAACAGAACTCCAACTCAGGCCAGAAAGGAGGTGAAGTCTGAAGTTGTGACTGATGATGTAGCCGAAGAGGTGAAGTCTGAAGTTGTGACTGATGTTGTAGCCCAAGTGGTGAAGTCTGGCAACGACGTAGTTCGTAAGAAGAAGACCAGAACTCGTAAGAAGAACAGAGCTCCAACTCAGGCCAGAAAGGAGGTGAAGTCTGAAGTTGTGACTGATGATGTAGCCGAAGAGGTGAAGTCTGAAGTTGTGAGTGATCATGTGGCCGAGGAGGTGAAGTCTGAAGTTGTGACTGACGATGTAGCCGAGGAGGTGAAGTCTGAAGTTGTGACTGATGATGTTGCCGAAGAGGTGAAGTCTGACAACGACGTAGTTCGTAAGAAGAAGACCAGAACTCGTAAGAAGAACAGAGCTCCAACTCAGGCCAGAAAAGAGGTGAAGTCTGAAGTTGTGACTGATGATGTCGCCCAAAAGGTGAAGTCTGAAGTTGTGACTGATGATGTAGCCCAAAAGGTGAAGTCTGAAGTTGTGACTGGTGATGTAGCCCAAAAGGTGAAGTCTGAAGTTGTGACTGGTGATGTCGCCCAAAAGGTGAAGTCTGAAGTTGTGACTGGTGATGTCGCCCAAAAGGTGAAGTCTGAAGTTGTGACTGATGAAGTAGCCGAAGAGGTGAAGTCTGAAGTTGTGACTGATGAAGTAGCCGAAGAGGTGAAGTCTGACAACGATGTAGTTCGTAAGAAGAAGACCAGAACTCGTAGGAAGAACAGAACTCCAACTCAGGCCAGAAAAGAGGTGAAGTCTGAAGTTGTGGCTGATGATGTGGCCCAAAAGGTGAAGTCTGAAGTTGTGACTGATGGTGTAGCCGAAGAGGTGAAGTCTGAGGCTATAGTGTCTGGTGATGACTGGGCGGAGGATACCGAGGGGTTCTGGAGTCTTGAGTGATGACCCAATGAAGGCTGTGGAGTCTGGTGACCCAACTGTCTCCCGGAATGTGTGAGGCTGGGCCTTGTTATTATTGTATATATTTATTTAACATGATATCAAGATCAATTGTAAATAACTATTTCATTCAGTCATCCAAATCATCCATGGCTATATCCCACATCTATGGCTATATCCCACAACGGACAGTCATCCATAGCTATATCCCATAACATACAGTCATCCATGGCTATATCCCAGCATGGACAGTCAGTCATCCATGGTAAAATGTCTTTGTCAGTAGCGAGGGTGTAGTGTCTGGGCCCCAGTGGGGGGGGTGGGGTCCGCTGAGGGCCCCACAAGAGGTCATGATAGTAATAATGATAATTATGATACTGATATTAATGATATCAATAATGATGATGATAATGATAATAATGATAATGAAAAGAATAATGATATCAATAACATATTAATATATATATGGTAAATGATGATGATGATGATAATAGTAATATCAATAATGATAATATCAGTAATATCAGGAATGATGATGATATTAAAATTAATAATGATTAATAATAATGATAATAGATAATGATTATGATGATATCAGTGATGAATGGCGAGGTAGCGCCAGGAAAACGGACAACAAAGGCCACCATATTGGTTCACACTCAGTCTCCAGCTGTCATGTGGAATGCACCGAAACCACAGCTCCCTATCCACATCCAGGCTCCACACACCTTCCCATGGTTTACCCCAGACAATTCACATGCCCTGGTTCAATCCATTGACAGCAGGGCGCCCTTACTGATGGTGTTATTGTACCGGAAAGCATCATTACAAGAACTGTTTGTTAAGAACATCTTAGATGAGCTAAGTTGGGAGAATAGGACGACACTGAACTTTTCGACTTGTTCATATTTGTCACATATTTGTTACCAGAAGTATGAAATGTCTTCCTAGCTTTCCAGTATGTTTTATTGTGAGAGAGGAAGCATTGTGTCTTTCATGCCTTACACTTCTCATCAGATTTTTCCAAACATTATCGAGCATGACGTATCTCTTCCCTAAGTGTTCCACGTTTGACTGAATGGTTTACCCACAGACGAGGTTATCAACTCCTGATTCCCGTATCGTACGCCATACATACGAAGGATATCTCTCAGATAAGATTTGGTGGGTTGGTTCGTTTCGACTCTGTTATCAACTGCCGGGGTCATTCAATTGTCAACTTCAAGCTACTAGCTACTAATACAGTCCCAACCAAAAGAAAAAAAAAGATAATCTTTAAACATTTTCTTTAGGTGTTAAGGGTAATTCTGAGTTTACAGCGATCATCTTTTATTCTGTTTATAGATTCATGGGTTCAAATACCAAAGGAAATCCTGTGAAGATAGGTTCAAATACTAAAGGAAATACTGTTAAGAGAAACAGCCAGCCAGATGTATAAGCGTAAGTGGAGTCATACAGCTGATCAGCGGTCCAAACGTCAACAAACGGACGACAGAGCGGATCAGCTGACCAAACGTCAACAAACAGACGACAGCGCGGATCAGCTGACCAAACGTCAACAAACAGACGACAGAGCGGATCAGCTGACCAAACGTCAACAAACAGACGACAGAGCGGATCAGCTGACCAAACGTCAACAAACAGACGACAGAGCGGATCAGCTCACCAAACGTCAACAAACAGACGACAGAGCGGATCAGCTGACCAAACGTCAACAAACAGACGACAGAGCGGATCAGCTCACCAAACGTCAACAAACAGACGACAGAGCGGATCAGCTGACCAAACGTCAACAAACAGACGACAGAGCGGATCAGCTCACCAAACGGAAACAGATGAGGTAACGGACATTATGGATGTTTATGGAGCAAAATGACCATTACAAAAACAGGGAAAAAATCCCTCACAACTAATACACCAACTATGTTCGTTCACGTCGAACGATCATAAATGGAATGAGGAACTTGACCATGCAATAGTCTAACAGTTCTTTGTATTAAAAAAACAAAACATGAATTATAGTAGAGTACAATACAGTACAAGAACAGTACAGTACAAGAACAGTAAAGTACAATACCAGAATAGTACAGTACAGTACAGCACAATACCAGAACAGTACAGTACATACGAACAGCGCAAGTTACAGGACAAATATTGCGTTACAGAACCCCATAATAACCCTTAGCATTAGTTTCAATGCCTTGTATACACGTTAACATCGCTGAAGTTAGCGGAAATCTATATCGCGCTATGCAAAATATTCCACGGCTGTTAGACTGGTCAGAAAGACCACCACTTCTGTCACCTGCTGTCACAAAGACCACCCCGTGTCACCTGTTGCCACAAAGACCACCCCGTGTCACCTGTTGCCACAAAGACCACCCCGTGTCACCTGTTGCCACAAAGACCACCCCGTGTCACCTGTTGTCACAAAGACCACCCCGTGTCACCAACTGTTGCCACAAAGACCACCCCGTGTCACCTGTTGCCACAAAGACCACCCCGTGTCACCAGCTAACACAAAGACCACCCCGTGTCACCCTATATATCAACGTATGATTCTAATCATACGGGAGCATACATGAATACGTGCGGTGAGACGGGAAAAGGAGGTAATTGTGCAAAGGCTGCTATACTCTATATTGTAAACTACATTCTCAGGTAAACCTATACATAAGAGAAGGAAACACACACACACACACACACACATCCATTGATTTTTTTTTTCCCTTCGATATGGTATCCCTCTGTCAGAAGAGATCTGAATGTATTTTGAATATATTCTATATATTTTTCCTCTTAAATCGACCATAGAGACACAGCGGCACTCGTCTAAGACTCGGGTATTATGGTAATATCAACAATCATAGTGCTCAGATGTGGAAATAAATTTCCCCAAGAAAGATTTGAGTATATTTCCCTCACTGTGGAGATAAGTTCACCAACCTTCAGGGGCTATATTGCCCTCACGTAAGGGGGTAATATAGTCTCTATGTGAACACGTAAGGGTCCATTTCTTTTTATTTCCATTGACCCCTGGAGATGATTCTTATGGCTATTCTTCGTCAGTCTGTTTGGCTTGTGTCTGTCTGTGTCTTCCTGTGTTTTTGGTGTGTCTGTCAGTTGTCGCACGCGCGCGCACACGCACACACACACACACACACACACACACACACACAGACATGGGGAGGGGTGAACTCTAAGTGAGAGAGAGAGAGAGAGAGAGAGGGGGGGGGGGTTGCGTGCTCTTAATAAGTGACTTGTGAGAAACGTACTTTTAAACGCCATTTGCATAAGATAACTGGGGGAGGGGCGAGTCTCCTGCGCGCGCGCACACACACACACACACACACACACCAGAGAGAGAGAGAGAGTGTATAAACGAGTTCAGCTGATGACATAGCCAAGGGCGGGTTGTGCCATTTACAAAGTGTCTTAATTCAGGTTTTCATATTCGCATGACAGTAATGGAAAACACAAAGATTTTCTAGGAAATGGGTGTGTTTACAGGCAACGTTTAGGAAATGGGAGGGGGGTGTGTGTTGTTTACGCAACGTCTACCGGGGGTGGCGTACATCAACAAAATACTCCTTACGCCAAATGTTATTTATTTATGTTTATTATTTTGCTTTGTCGCTGTCTCCCGCGTTTGCGAGGTAGCGCAAGGAAACAGATGTTATATGTGCGTATAAAAACAAGGACCAACAAAGACACGTTATCCTAGTGACTGTTAACTCTAAAAACTCTTATAACACCTACCTTACTGTTAATACAACACACATAAAGGGGGGCTACAAACGAAGGTTGTATTCATATATCTATATATATTTATATCTATTTATATATTCATAGGGGTTATCGCACAATTTATATGGGAAGCATCTAAATGGAAAAACACGATTTACATTTTCACAAAATGCTATAACTTCGTTAAGAATATCACAATCATCACTTCCTCTTCTTGATAATGATAATGATGATGATAATGATACTAGTTATCGTTATCATTATAATCATTATCATTAGCGTCTGGGGTAAACCATGGAAAGCTGTGTAGGTATGTATATTTGCGTGTGTGGACGTATGTATATACATGTGTATGGGGGGGGGGGTTGGGCCATTTCTTTCGTCTGTTTCCTTGCGCTACCTCGCAAACGCGGGAGACAGCGACAAAGCAAAAAAAAAAAAAAAAAAAAAAAAAAAAAATATATATATATATATATATATATATATATATATATATATATATATATATATCATCCATGGGGATAGGGGATTAAGAATACTTCCCACGTATTCCCTGCGTGTCGTAGAAGGCGACTAAAAGGGGAGGGAGCGGGGGGCTGGAAATCCTCCCCTCTCGTTTTTTTTTTTCTTTAATTTTCCAAAAGAAGGAACAGAGGAGGCCAGGTGAGGATATTCTAAAAAAGGCCCAGTCCTCTGTTCTTAACGCTACCTCGCTAACGCGGGTAGTAGCGAATAATTGAAAAAAGAAAAAAAAAAAAAATATATATATATATATATATATATATATATATATATATATATATATATATATATATACGAATAAAGTGCATATGAACGCGCACCTTCATAGAACATACAAACTCGCTTGAGTGCTACCTCCCCTCCCTCGTGAAATAAATAAGGAAACATAAATAACGAAGCGTTGCTGACTTGTCAAAAGACTGCAGCTGGCCTGGCCTAGCTAAGGGTCCACGAGAGAGAGAGAGAGAGAGAGAGAGAGAGAGAGAGAGAGAGAGAGAGAGAGAGAGAGAGAGGAGGGGAGCCGAAGTGGACGCCACAGGTTATAAACTACCTGCAGGAGGTGGTAGCAGGAGGAGGAGGAGGTGGTAGCAGGAGGAGGAGGAGGTGGTAGCAGGAGGAGGAGGAGGTGGTGGTAGCAGGAGGAGGAGGAGGAGGTGGTAGCAGGAGGAGGTAGCAGGAGGAGGAGGTGGTAGCAGGAGGAGGAGGAGGTGGTAGCAGGAGGAGGAGGAGGAGGAGGTGGTAGCAGCAGGAGGAGCAGGAGGAGGAGGTGGTAGCAGCAGGAGGAGCAGGAGGAGGAGGTGGTAGCAGGAGGAGGAGCAGGAGGAGGAGGTGGTAGCAGGAGGAGGAGCAGGAGGAGGAGGTGGTAGCAGGAGGAGGAGCAGGAGGAGGAGGTGGTAGCAGGAGGAGGAGGAGGAGGAGGTGGTAGCAGGAGGAGGAGCAGGAGGAGGAGGTGGTGGTAACAGGAGGAGGAGGTGGTGGTAACAGGAGGAGGAGCAGGAGGAGGAGGTGGTAGCAGGAGGAGGAGGAGCAGGAGGAGGTGGTAGCAGCAGTAGGAGCAGTAGGAGAGAGGGTGGAAAGGTCATGACGCAGCTGCTCACAGACGGCAACACGAAGGCGAGAGGGGGGGAAAAAACTCAAAAAACAAAGAGACGGTAAATACAAGAATGGGAACACGGGAGAACGAAACCTGAATACAGAGACAGAGAGGGAAGGGGGTCAGTTAGGTCACAACTCGGACGAAAGATAGACATATGGAAGAGTTAAATAGAGGAATCGAAATTTCCGAAGTAGGAGGAGGGGGTCTTGGAAAGCAGAATGTGGTAGACTTAAAATTAGGGTTTGGATATTGGGATACGATCCCCGAGAATTATGTCGGAATTAAGAAAAGGTTTTGTATAGTGTTGATAGACATTAAGGAACGTGATAAAAAGGGTGGTGACCATAAGGCGTCAGTGATATATATATATATATATATATATATATATATATATAATATATATATATATATATATATATATATATACATATATATATATATATATATATATATATATATATATATATATATATATATATATATATATATATATATATATATGAATAAAGTGTATATGAACGCGCACCTTCATAGAACATACAAACCTCCAACAGCCAGGATCGAACCTGGGACCCCTTGTGCAAGAAACACCCCCCCTCTTCCCCCAAAACAAAAAGGATCTACTGCAAGTTTACATCAGGTTGGCAGCAAAGTCAAAAGTGTTTCATCTCTCAATTGGCCAGTGGTCAATATCATTAGCCCCCCATCAGAGATCCTGGGGACTGATACCTTCTCTTATTCTGGGGGGGTGAGAGAGGGATGTGAGAGGGGGAGGTGAGGGGGAGAGAGAGACTGTACACGGAAATACGAGATGCTCTCATTTCATTCTGTCTCTCACGACATGATGGTCGGTAATCCTTCACCTTCAAATTTAATACATGTCTAGTGAGTGAGTGAGTGTGTGTGTGTGTGTGTGTGTGTGTGTGTGTGTGTAATAACAAGGCCCTCTTGCTATACTGGCGCCATCTGCATCTTTTATGAGACCAGACAGATATCATGGCACACGAGGTGTCTGGGAGTAAGCCTCGTCTTGTCACGGTTGGAGAGGAGCTTATATATGTAATAACACATATTCCCCCTCACAAGGCCGGAAATATGATCGCCAAAAGTCATATATATATATATATATATATCTTGAGAATACACAGGCGGAGGAGGAATGGGTCTGCTGTATTCATGTCATACACAATACACATTACAAACAGAACTCTTAAAACTTCTGGGATGAAAAAAACGCCTAATTCATGTTAAAAGTAAATGACACCATTTAACCTGGTATCTTGTGGAATCCAGTATTCACACAAGGATCCATGGTGGGCCAGACTTAGACCCAGTGTGTGTTCTTAGCGAGTCCCGCTATTGTTGAAAAAAAAAGGCCAATATGGTTTACCTTACGGATATTACAGTTGTTAAAAAAGGCCAATATGGTTTATGTTACGGATATTACAGTTGTTAAAAAAAGGCCAATATGGTTTATCTTACGGATATTACAATTGTTAAAAAAAAAAAGGCCAATATGGTTTATCTTCCGGATATTACAATTGTTAAAAAAAAAGGCCAATATGGTTTATCTTACGGATATTACAATTGTTAAAAAAAAGGCCAATATGGTTTATCTTCCGGATATTACAATTGTTAAAAAAAAAAGGCCAATATGGTTTATCTTACAATTGGATCCAACGTAAAAAAAAAAAAATAAAGGGAGGGAATTTATTATCTGCAATGAGATGAAATTGTTTAGCTTCGTACTTCGGGTATATGTGAAGACTATCATGTTTAACATTCCAAACGGAACAAATTTATGCAAACGCTCTCTCTCTCTTCTTCATTAGTTGCCAGCATTCTCTCCATCCTCATATAAATTCCTTGACCGTTTGAAAGACCCATTTTTTTTTTTTGGTTGTGTTTGTGTTCTTTTTTCCTTTTCTCCTGCAGCGGCATCTCACTGCATGATATTTCACCATAATTCATCGTAGTTCTACGACTGATCGTACATCCTGCGCCAGGATGGCTGATGAAGTATATTTTTCGGGTTCTGCTGTAGAGTATCTGTGACGGTATTTAACTCTCTCTCTCTCTCTCTCTGACGGGCGCACGTCGAATGGAAAGAACCAATCAATAAGCCAGAGTTAATTCTAACCGCTGGACGACTCTGTGTGTGTGTGTGTGTGTGTGTCACTCCATCACATACGACATGAAATGGCCAATGGCATCGGCGTCCTTTCTAAAACGTCTTGATGCTTTTTCGCATCTTTTCTCAACGGGTTTGGACCATCACCTTCCCCAATCTCGTGGGGTCAAGGTCTCTGTCTCTCTCTCTCTCTCTCTCTCTCTCTCTCTCTCTCTCTCTCTCTCTCTCTCTCTCTCTCTCTGAAGGAAGCTTTAAGTTTAGAGACAGACGTAGAGAAGGAACTCATGTAAGCGAGTGAGATGGTACAGTTGATCATTGCGTAAACGAAGCACGAAAGAAAGAAAGAAAGAAGAGGGAGGGGCCGTTCAGTGAACGAGACATGCTTTTGGCAAACCAAGCGTCATGCAGGGAAGGGAACGAGAGAGAGAGAGAGAGAGAGAGAGAGAGAGAACTCTCTCTCTCTCTCTCTCTCTCTCTCTCTCTCTCTCCCCCCTTACCACCCACCTCCATCTCGTTTCTTTCCGATTCAAACGGCTCTCTTCTTCCTCCTACCGCCCCCTCATCCACATTCTCTCTCTCTCTCTCTCTCTCTCTCCCCCCCCCCCCCCCCCCCCCCCCAAAGACCCACTATTCCACGAGGCAGCGATTTGCATCGTCTGCCGATACAGTATTTCCAGAAGGGAGCAGTTTCTGCTGGAACGGGAGAGAGAGAGAGAGAGAGAGAGAGAGAGAGAGAGAGAGAGAGAGAGAGAGAGAGGAGGCGTAAAAAAAAACATCAGGCTATGCGACCGGATCTCGAATTGACAATCCAACACTAAAAAAAAAAAACTCAAATAAAAAAAAAACTGCTCCCCATTATGAACGGATTAAAAAGCGAAATTCTGAACTTTCCATCAGGGACGGACGGACAGCAGGGAGAGAGAGAGAGAGAGAGAGAGAGAGAGAGAGAGAGAGAGAGAGAGAGAGAGAGAATAAACGAAGCTGCTACTGCTGCGTGTGTCCAGCATGTGTCTCTCTCTCGTGTGTGTGTGTGTGTGTATCATCAGGCGGGCGTACGGACGGGCGTGCGGGCGTGCGTGCGGGTGGGGTGGGTGGGTGGGCGTCATCTCTTTAACAACGAGGGTGTGTTTGTGGTTGTGGTTGTGTGGGGGAGTGTCGCCACGGGGCAGAGACCATGACCAGGGATAGAGGTGAGGTGATCATACCATCATGTTGTACTGTGGCATAAAGGACACACACACACACACACACACAAACACACACACACACACACACACAAACACACACAAGTCTTTGTAAGCTTCTTCTTCCTCCTCCTCCTCCTCCTACTCTTCCTCTTCCTTCTCTTCTTCCTCCTGTCCTTCCTCCTCCTCCTGTTCTTCCTCCTCCTCCTCCTGTTCTTCCTCATCCTCCTCTTCCTCTTCCTCCCATTCTTCCTCTTCCTCCTATTTTCCTCTTCCTCCTCTTCTTCCACCTCCTCCTCTTCCTCTTCCTCCTCCTCCTCCTCTTCTCTAAACATCTGCAAACTCATTTGCAAAGTTTGGACTAAGACTGGGAGAATCTCTGTGTGTGTGTGTGTGTGTGTGTGTGTGTGTGTGTGTGTGTGTGTGTGTGTGTGTGTGTGTGTGTGTGTACCCTGAGGACAAGTCATTCTGAAGTAAGCTGTGGTCACGACTCAACTTCTGCCTCACCTTCTTCTGCAGTTTTTGCGGCCCTGCTTCGAATCCCTCTGTCGCACGTGCCATGATTTTTGCTGACGTGTGTGATATCTATCTATCAATCTACCTGTATATATATGTATTCATACTATTCGCCATCTCCTGCGTTAGCGAGGTAGCGTTCAGAACAGAGGACTAAGCCTTGGAGGGAAATCCTCACTTGGCCCCCTTCTCTGTTCCTTCTTTTGGAAAATCAAAAACGAGTGCCGGTGTTATTATATCTCTCAAGATAACTCTACGAACAAGATGATAATAAATAAACAAGAACAGAATAACCGAGTCAATAAACGTGTGAAATAAATGAATGAATTAAAAATAAAGTTCGTTCACCAAGATTTACCAACCCAGTAAATTGCAGCTGAAGTCCTTTCCTAAACGAGTGAGATTTTTAACAACTTAGATCATCAAATATGATGCTAAACGAAGTTGGCACTAAGGCAAGATACCACGTCATTGATAATCAAGTGATAACATCTCTGATATCTAGTATCGCTGAATCTAATAACCTTTTTATCAACTTAGATCATTAAATATGATGCTAAATGAACTTGGCACTAAGGCAAGATACCACGTCATTGATAATCAAGTGATAACATCTCTGATATCTAGTACCGCTGGATCTAATAACCCTGAATAGACGTCTATCATTTGAAAACTTCATCTCTATACGTGTGGCTATAATAGAATTTCCTTTTTTTTTTTAAGTTCACATGAAATCTTGAAGATACGATAAGTATAAAATAAAGTCTATCTTCCTTATCGTCTTAGTAAGGCTATAGTGATGATATGCAGTGAGGTATGGTGATACAAAGGATAGATAAGAGTGATAAGGATAGCCTCTAACCCACCACCTGGTAACGTAATGTAGTGCAAGGCATCGAACCCATACATTATGGGAGATTCTGTGAAATAGTTCCCTTTTTTTTTTGGTCTTCGCATCAGACCAAGACTTTCTCCACCTGGACTAAGTAATTCGTCAAAAGAAAGTCCATATTCAAAATGCACTGTCAACACGACTGAATTCGTCTCTGGTCGTCTGTAATCTCGATTTGTCTCTGGAAGACGAAAAGTTCGTCCAGAAAGACATGGAAGTC
>NC_092229.1:49281430-49303930 GCF_036320965.1 Panulirus ornatus | reverse complement strand
AGGGAATCTTCATATAGAAATTCTCTTTTGACCAATCATAACATGACGTTTTCTTTTTTGACCAATTATAACACGACGTTTTCTTCTTTGACCAATTACATCACGACGTTTTCTTTTTTGACCAATCATAACACGACGTCTTTTTTGACCAATCATAACACGACGTTCGTACCTTCTCAACGACCCTGGCTGCTGATAAGCCCCGATGGACACGTAACCAACCCAACCAACCCTGTTTACCTCAGTCGTGGAGAGTGAGTGGGTCACGAGGTGAATCCAAAACATCTTCTAACATTTCGTAGATATTGTCAATCCTATTCGATATCTTACTTCTAAACAAAGCTACAGAAACGGGAAATACTAAGACGCAACAAGGGCCTCGCTCCATCACCCACAGATGCTGTAGACACAATACCAATAGCCACGAGCCATAGAGGGAGAGAGAGAGAGATAGTGTGTGTGTGTGTGTGTGTGTGTGTGTGTGTGTGTGTGTGTGTGTATAGGAGCGAGACTCATCTCAAACACCTGAGGGAGACTCGTGCGTTCACACTTATTCATCCGACGGCCATAACTTCAAAGGAAATGAGGGCCTCCAATGGCTCCACCGGTCGATAGGCCTAAAAAGGGGGGGGAGGGAAAATCAGATAATTCATCGAACCAATGGGACCTCCTTCTGAAGTGTCAGCTTCATCTTCAGCTTATCACGAGAGATACTTAACCCAATATCCAGGAAAATGGGACGAGGTATATTGGATTGGGCCCGTCCTATTTTCTCTTCCTTTGTCTGCCTTCTATACTCCACAGAACGGCGGAAGGGAAGGTGCCAGTGGTATGGAGAATATATATATATATAAATACCTCCTGGAAATTGGACACTGAATCTGCGTCTACATGGGGTGGGTAGATAATAGTCTTTGGTACGAGTCAGTGAGAAAGCCGAGAGTCTTTGGAAGATGTCGTAGAAAAAGGTTTGGAAGATGTCGTAGAAAAAGGTTTGGAAGATGTCGTAGAAAAAAGTTATTATGGTCCAGACGAATAGAGACACATCAGATTAATTTAACGAGAGAGTCCCCGGGGTGTTGTATAAGGGTTCTCTTTCTGAATGGAAAGGAGAGTATCGCACTGTCGGAGGCTCTCTCGCCTCGGATTGGCGCTTCGTACAACAACGCATGACGTAAGCGGCAGGGGAAGGAACCCCCCCCCCCCCCCCCCCCCCGATCACCTAAGACGCTACCTCCAGGTTCTCCGACGCGTAACGGAGCGCATCTCCTTCACAAAGGCACACTTGAAAAGGGGTTTTGAAACCAGGTGACGACCATCACCCGGATCAATTACTGTCATTCGTAGTTCCGCCAGGAACTTCGCACGATGTGTATATCTCTAACTACCTCGTCGGACCATAACGAGCATCGACAGACGAGCCAGTTTGAAAAAAAAAAAAAAAAAGAAAATCCACTTCGATGTCTT
This sequence comes from Panulirus ornatus, assembly GCF_036320965.1. Taxonomy (NCBI): domain Eukaryota; kingdom Metazoa; phylum Arthropoda; class Malacostraca; order Decapoda; family Palinuridae; genus Panulirus; species Panulirus ornatus. Next base: position 49,302,463 of record NC_092229.1, on the reverse strand, counting down.
TAAGGAAACACGACCGGGATAATGATGTTGGCCAAGTCAAAAATCTTTTCCTCTCGTAGGGGAAAAAAGGGGGGGGAGGAAATAAAAATATGGAGGATCAATATTGGAGCGATTATATGTGGAAAACTCCTCCCCCCCCCTTGACTCTCGCGATCGTCAATGACTCCTAAAGCATCGTGTGCCATACTGGGACGACGGCTGGGGTGAGAGAGAGAGAGAGAGAGAGAGAGAGAGAGAGAGAGAGAGAGAGAGAGAGAGAGAGAGAGAGAGAGAGAGAGGAGCCGAATGGGGAGCATTTCTGTCAAAAGACGAAAGAAGAAAAAAAAAAAAAAAAGAGGGATATTTCATTTTGGGTCTCTGAGTAGAATAATAATTCAAAGACCTTCTTCTTCTTTGTCTTCTTCTTCTTCGTCTTCTTCTTCTACTTCGTCTTCTTCTTCTTCTTCGTCTTCTTCGTCGTCTTCTTCTTCTTCTTCTTCGTCGTCTTCTTCTTCTTCTTCGTCGTCTTCTTCTTCTTCTTCGTCGTCTTCTTCTTCTTCTTCTTCGTCTTCTTCTTCTTCTTCGTCTTCTTCGTCTTCTTCTTCGTCTTCTTATTCTTCTTCTTCTTCGTCTTCTTCTTCTTCTTCCTCTTCTTCTTCTTCTTCCTCAAGTCCTGTGTCCCGATACCCGATCACCACACCGACTCCCTCTCTCTTCTCACTATCCATGTGTCCTTACCTACCCCTTCTTTCCTCGTCCTTGCAAATCACTCGCCCAATTCCTGTCCTGTGCCCCAATCTTCATTCCTACCAACTTTTTTCCATTCTCTCTCTCTCTCTCTCTCTCTCTCTCTCTCTCTCTCTCTCTCTCTCTCTCTCTCTCTCTCCCCCAACCCATTCAATAAACCAACCAGAGCCAATATAACGTTCTCGACCGAGTTCTCGCCAATGATGTGCACTTGACTCAAAGTCCTGCATGGCAGGAGGCGGGAGCGCCCCCTGTAGTGTGTGTGTGTGTGTATGTATATATATATATATATATATATATATATATATATATATATATATATATATGTGTGTGTGTGTGTGTGTGTGTGTGTGTGTGTGTGTGTGTTGGAAAGGATCTAAATTTTGCGCGTGATCAAAATATTCCTACGAGTCCACGGGGAAAATGAAACACGAAAAGTTCCCAAGTGCACTTTCGTGTAATAATCACATCATCAGGGGAGACACAAGAGAGAAATATAACAGTCAGTTGATATACATCGAAGAGACGAAGCTAGGACGCCATTTGGTAAACATGTGAATCACATGTTTTATATATGACTATTATATTTCTCTCTTGTGTCTCCCCTGATGATGTGATTATTACACGAAAGTGCACTTGGGAACTTTTCGTGTTTCATTTTCCTCGTGGACTCATAGGAATATATACATATATATAAACATCAACCGCCACATGACCAGGCTAAGTTTTGAATACAAGTAACTGAAACGTTCGATTATACAAACTCTCGATACACAAATTACTGTAATGCAAATACATGGATAAAAAAACAAGCAGAAAACAAACAAACAAAAGAAGGACGAAACTATAAGCAACATCACCTGAATACAGGAGACAATGTTAAGCGAAGACACTTAACTTATGTTACACTTGATGCTGGATATATGGAACACTTAGGTCAAGGGAGGAGAAAAGCAGAGAAGTTCGCCGATGACATAAGAGGATACAGAAGAAACGAACAAGAAGGATATGAAAAGTACAGAATTTAAGGTACGGAGAAATATGAAAAAGAAAAAAAAAAAATAATGAGTTCTTACTAAAACCCTACAGTAAGATTATCTTTTTTTTTTTTCAAAAGAGTACGAAAAAATATGAAAAAAAATAATACAACAGAAAAACTTAGCGACTGAACACGACCGAACGATAGTAAATGACCCACCTCCATATTCAAACGGTCCAAAAAATTACCTCCGTATTCACAGTCAAATAGGATACAGACGCACCTCAATCACCAAAATTATTTCTACGACATGATGGCAAAAAAAAAAAAAAATCATAGGCCATAGAAATTAAGAACGACCAAATCCCTGAATTAATTCAGGATCCGATTAAAACTAATTCCAATTCATAACCTCGCCCCTGTCAAACGTAGCTACGTGAACCTGAAAGGAATATCAAATGACACTTAAGAAAAAAGGTTGAGGGGTCTTCTTTGGCACACAGCCTTGGAACGCCTTCTGTTCCCCTGGTCATTAAGGAAGGGTGGCTGGGATTATGATCCCCCCCCCCCCCAAATGTCCGTGACTGCCTTCGTATTTCGCCTTGGCAGTTGACAGATAGATAGATAGATAGATAGAACAGGCAGACAGACAGAGAAATAGACAGACAGAGACAGACAGATAGACAGATACATAGAAAGACACACAGATAGATAGACAGATAGACTGAGAGAGAGAGAGAGAGAGAGAAAGAGAGAGAGAGAGAGAGAGAGAGAGAGAGAGAGAGAGAGAGAGAGAGAGAGAGAGAGAGAGGTGGGGGGGGGTAAGAGCGAACCTATTACAATCCTGGAGAATCAGTGGTGGGGCTGGCTCAAACACGCGGATGTATATATATATGTAAATATATGCCGGTCACGTAGCTCAGTGTCTTAATTACCAGTCACACCGAAGTGGTGTATAGATTACATTCATTCGTTTAGTTTCCCTTGAACCTGGCTACGTCTCTTCGCTGTGTGTATCATCTGACTGTAACATTTCTCTCTTGTATCTCCCCTCATGGTGTGATTATCACACGAAAGTGCACTTGGGAACTTATCGTGTTTCATTTCCCTGCGATAAGGACGGTATATGTATATATATATATATATATATATATATATATATATATATATATATATATATATATATATATATATATATATATATCCTAGTCTGAATTACTTTCTTTACGTGTATGATCTAAGGCTAACCAACAAACGCCAAGCCATCTTGCACATTTGTCTCGAATGACAACAATGCACCCAATCAGAACCCCAGGGTCCATTGCCTTCCTCTTTCCACACCACACTGCCGAGAACCCTCCTCCATCAAACCTTGACCAAAAGGGCTTCGAAATCCGCACCCCTCCAATCTACGCTGCTGATATAATCCTCCACGACACCCCTCCCAAATGTTTATGACATTCATTATCGTCCCTCCAAAATATATATTATACAAAATATACATTATACACATTATACAATATACATTAATACACATGTTATCGTCCCTCCGAAATATATATAATACACATGTCATCGTCCATCCAAAATATATATAATACACATATCATCGTCCCTCCAAAATATATATAATATACATACATCGTCCCTCCAAAATATATATGATACACAGAACATCGTGCCTCCAAAAAATATATAGCACATATCATCGTCACTCTACAATATACATAATACACATATTAACGTCCCTCCAAAATATATATAACATTATCGTCCCTCCAAAATATACATATAATACACACGTTACCGTCCTCCCAAAATATACATATAATACATATCGTCCCTCGAAGTCACTACTCAAAAAAAAACTTCAAAACTCTACCCCTCCACTTACCTGTAACTCGGCCGTATCAAACATGCCACAAAAAGAATCCAACTGACAATAATTTCTATTCAAACAACAAAATAAATGACTCTTCACCAGCACTTACCTTACCTCTAGTTCGTCTGACCCACACCATCTTCGGCCATGGCCACACTGCATCCACCACAATGATTATCAATATTTTCTTTATCATTTCTTTTTCTCTTTGTATTCTTATCACTATTGTTATGTAGTCGTCCTGGCACAGGGTTCAGAAGGTGTATATACTGTGGCCCGCCCAACACTCCTCCTTCGTACAGCGGTTGGCGCGCGCGTTCTGAAAGGTGGCAACAGTGTGTTTGTTTACATCGAGGTATCATGGAACGGAACAAGAACGTAAGAATGGGACAAGTGAGGATACTATATGAGGACTATCTATTGGCCTTATGCTAGACAAGCCCCGAGTCTGTCCACCCTACAACCAGTTACCTGAACACATAAACACATCATCCTACCTTCGTTTCAAGCTATCTAAAGACGAACCTTCCTTCCACAACTGTACTTGGCAGCTGGATCTATAAATGTACTACCCTATTCCTAAATCTATATCTACCCACAGTCCGACCTGAATCTATCCTCTTTTTTTCTAATCTAAATCCATTATTTCTTGTCCTATCCGGTGAGGCCATTCTAAGACCTTTGTTCGCGTTAACTTTTATGAATACCCTTCACCCATTTATAAACTTTAATCATGTCCCCTCTAGCCCTCTTCCTCTTTAAAGTGGGGAGTAAATTCAGTCTGGTTAACCTTCCTTCATAAGTGAGGTTTCTAATTCTAAGGATCATTTTTCTCATTCGCCTTTGTATACTCTCTCTATAAACAATCTAAACATCATCTATGCGCGGTATGGGGCCCAAAGCTGTACCGCATGAATGCAGATGTGGTCTGACCAGCGCAAGATAAAGTTGCAATAATACTCGAGAGGAGTTTCATTGCTGACAGTCCTATTAATGAACCCTAACACCCTATTAGCCTTTTTTTTTTTTTACACTAATACATTGTTGACGAGGTTTAAGATCCTCCTAACTCACCAGTTCCCCGAAATCTCTTTCGCACTGGGTTTTACCAACAGTAATATTGTCCAGTTTGTCATACGTGTTCCTGTCTTTGACCCACAGTAAGTGTCGTGCATCTATCTAGGTTGAATTCCATTCTCTATGTACCCTCTCTATTCCCCGATAATCTATTTTAAGTCCCCTCGGCAAATTTACAATGAGTTTTCACCTGAGTCCATTACCGTCCCTATTTTTGTATCATAGGCAAAGGTGGACTGGCATACGGGAACCTCATTGTGTTGTGTGTGTGTGTGTGTGTGTGTGTGTGTGTGTGTGGGGGGGGGGGGGGGGGTGGGGGGACGAGGGAGGTAGGGAACTGTATTATCACAGTTTTGTCTCCTCCCTCCTGTATTATCACAGTTTTGCCTCCTCCCTCCTGTATTATCACAGTTTTGCCTCCTCCCTCCTGTATTATCACAGTTTTGCCTCCTCCCTCCTGTATTATCACAGTTTTGCCTCCTCCCTCCTGTATTATCACAGTTTTGCCTCCTCCCTCCTGTATTATCACAGTTTTGCCTCCTCCCTCCTGTATTATCACAGTTTTGCCTCCTCCCTCCTGTATTATCACAGTTTTGCCTCCTCCCTCCTGTATTATCACAGTTTTGCCTCCTCCCTCCTGTATTATCACAGTTCGTTCCTACCTTTCACCAAGTCAGTTGACGGAAATTGACTTTCTACGGGTCGTTAAGACTAGGGTTTGAGGGGGATAGATGATTAAGGGGTTGGTACGGTTAATAATGGCTTAATGGTAATTGGGAACATAATAATGGGGACTGTGAGTTAGTGATAATGATAAGAACACAATGTAAGTTATGGGTTAGGTTAGGTTAGGTTAATCATGGTTCCAGGAGGCGACAGTGATTAGGAAAATGTGGTGTTGTAACAGTGATGACAAAAATAATGGGTGGGTTGTGTTGGTCACTGATAGCGACAAGAAACGTAATGGACAAGAAGGACATGGGTAGTGACTGGGATGACAGAGATGATAAGATAGCGGACTGGAGGTTGTGGGTAATTGATATGGGTAGATGATGGTGATGAGGATTCTTAATAAGGAAGGTTGTAGGGCAGTGGTTGTTAAGAACAAGGATAGATGGAGGTTGTAGTGATGGGGGATGATGGTGATGGGGCATTGTGTCTGTGTGTGTGGAGAGGTAACAGGGATGTAATGTCTTGTGTTGGATGGTGGGGGTATCAAATGATGGGGGTGAGGGGATATGGTTGGAGTTATGATGAGGTGACAAGGGTCGAGAGGCAGTTGTGAGGCAGTGACGAAGGAAACTGGGGTTTGTAGAGAGGTTGTGAGACAGTGATAAGGATTACAAAGATAGTGAAGTTAGGGGAGGAAGAGGAGGAGAAGGGAGGGAAGGGGAGAGAATGAGAAGGTTTGTGTGGTAGTGATAGGACGACGAAAAAAAGAAATAAAATTGGGGAAATGGGTTTGTTATCAAGGTGATTACGATAACTGGAGGATGGAAGGTTAATAGTGTAGAGGAGTGACAGGCTCATACCTGCTGTGTTTTAGGAAACTGGTCAACATACAGGCGACAGCCTTGATCCTGGACACTGGTATTGGGACGTGTCTTGAGTGACATGCAGGTAAGCATGCTCCACTTTTTTTCTCTTGTTTCTTTTTTTTCTGAATCCCATAAAAACATATTCAGCTAAGCGTTACTGACAAGAAGAACCATTCCATTTCAGTGACTGACTAAGTTAAACATCAGACAACAATATGATTGTTTAATCTCTTTAAGGTTCAACTGGAGCTGGAGTCATAAATTAATGTGAATTATGATCATGGATGCATTAAATCTGTTTACATCCCCCCGAGATTCTGACAGTGAACATATATGTTATACTGTATAATACGAGTATTAAATAATGATGAATGACTTCAACATTACGTTTTGCGACGTGGGGAAATGTCCAAGGACGTTTAAATGCACATACAACACAGATAAATGCAACACACCTGGGCTGAAATCATCCTATATCAAAACTGCTGAAGTCGAGATTGGCAATGAGAAGAAAAAAAAAAATACTGAAATGAATTACGGTGGAGAACTCAAGTGAGAGAAATTGAGAATGACGATTCTTGTAATTATTACTGAAGCAGTGTTTCCAAGGCATGATTTCAATTTAATAAACAACACGACATCATAAATTCATAGCTGAAATGTCATGTTACATTCTCTCTGTAAAAGCAGCTGCGCGATCAAGATATATGACAGCAAGATTTTGTTCGTGTTTAAATAATAAGATGTAATGATTGTCAAATATGAAGGTGAACTTCGTCGTTTTGTGTTGGCCCAAAGGGCGTTCCTAAGCTTCGAAATGTCCCACTATATCTCTTTGAGCCGAGATGGGGGATACCTACACCCGTAACACATACTCTCTCTCTCTCTCTCTCTCTCTCTCTCTCTCTCTCTCTCTCACCCCGTCCACGGCTTCACTGTGGTGTGATCCTGCCTCTGTCGTGGTGTGTGGTGTCAAATGCGGTGTTGTGTAGGTCGAGGTGTTGAGGCCTTCTACATGACATGATATAACATCAAAGCACACACACACACACACACACACACACACACACATACACACTGGGCTGGATGTCACTTGCCGACAGAGCGGAGAAAACATACAAGCTGAGTCGGCTTCGACACCTTGAATTTCGCTCAAAACACCGTCTTTGGATTTTGGGCCGTCGACCCGTAGCGACCCCCGACACAAAATGCCACGTTAATGACAGCGCCTCGAGTGGGTGGCGGGAGACAGCGCCTGGCCTCACCCGGCTGCAGCTACAGTAGTTACCAGTACCTCAAACCAGCGCCCCGATGTTCGGCGCCATCACCTCGGTGTCTGAGATCTTGGCGAGGCGACTCCTGGCTCAAGCCTCCCCTCAGGGCGTCCCCCTCCGTCAGTAGGTGTCCCAGCGTGACTGCCGACGCCTCATCTTCCTGCCAGGTCAGGTTTCATCGTGGTGCCACAATCAATTATCTCCGACGTCCACCTTCGCCATGTAGCCCCGTAGGACCTCGCCTCTGCCCGGCACGAGCAGGAGCTGTAACAAGGGCCCTACGGCCATGCCCGCGGCACTCCTGCATCCCTAGCGCCTCGCCAGGAGCCTCCTACAACCCAGGCACAACTCCAGGAGCCTCCTACAACCCAGGCACAACGCCAGGAGCCTCCTACGACCCAGGCACAACGCCAGGAGCCTCCTACAACCCAGCCACAACTCCAAGAGCCTCCTACAACCCAGGGACAACGCCAGGAGCCTCCTACAACCCAACAACAACGCCAGGAGCCTCCCACAACCCAGGCACAACTCCAGGAGCCTCCTACAACCCAGGGACAACGCCAGGAGCCTCCTACAACCCAAGCAAGTACCGCGAGTCGCCGCACACACCCCAGAAGCCGGAGGACACGGGCCACGCACACCTCCTCCTCCTCCGGGAGCCCCACGTCGAATCGGCAGCAACATGTTCCTCCCGCGTGCGTGGTCCTGCTTCACCTGGCATCCTCACCAGCACCACATGACCTCTGTCTACCAAGCCAGACCCGCGCTTATCAACCTTCCACAACCTGACCTCTCCTTTCCCACTGCAATCTTGCACCTTCGGGAGCTCGACGCCCTCTGAGACCTCATCTTATGGATCCCATCGCCACAAAATATCACTGTTGTTGTTAAACGCGTTTCGGGGGGGGGGGGGGGGGGGTCCTCTCTCTCTCTCTCTCTCTCTCTCTCTCTCTCTCCCTTGGTTATACCATAAGCCACAGAAACGAGAGGAAACACCCGCGATAGACCATTAACTGTCCAGCCAAGCCACTGCGATCTCTTTACAAAATATAGCCCTTAAGCATACTATCAATACGGGTGAATACATATACATCGACGCTATGGGCGACACGATCACGTAAACAATCAAAACGATAGATTGCCTCGTGGAGGAATACAACCATCGCAATAACTCACCATGGCACGGCACCGCCTACCCCTTGAAGCCCACATTGACAAGAATGGTATATAAACACAGCAGGTAGGAGGTGGGGGTCAAATACGGGTTTTTGATCATTTAATCTCTAAATGTTAACTTAAACACCGGGCAGGAAATGTCAGCATAAACGTATGTGTGAAAACCAAATAACTCTACCTTTTGATAATATTATTGAAAAGTATAAGTACACAGGAAATATCACACATAGAGGAGGGTTACTTACTAAATGCCATGATTTGGTCACTACTGAGAGGTTCTGCCCAGCCATTCCGTTCCACGTACCGCGCTGTCAACAAACACACTGTTGCCACATCATATCAAGCGTGCCAGCCACTTGTAAGGAATATGAGCAACTGTGCGAGACAAAAAACGCTCATTTAAACGATCCATTACATAGATTGGCTGTAGAGGATAGTAAACCATACGTATATCATTTTTTCCTTCTTTTAAACGAGGTCTTTTAAAGCTAGCGTAGCAACGTAGCCTCACATCACCACACCTCATGGTCTACTGACAGTTTCCCACGCGCCGCTGGAGCGCCATACAGACATTACTTCTTCCCGATCGCGTACGAATGGAATCCCTGGGAACACGTAGGTACATATCAGCTCTTATCCTTATCTTCACAACACTCGCGATGTACTTAAAAAGCCGGATACCAAGTCACACACACACAGAAATTCGGATAAGCGATAACACCACGCGTTCGGATACAAACTCGTCCCAGCACTGTGTGGCGTGCGACGCGACACGTCCGACCCGTCCTCGCGTCCGTCCGTTACTGGTTTGCCCAGCACCTCAACTCGTCGCACGACGACAACACGTGATGCAGTAGTAGTCCCAAACTAGCAGTTCAGCCATTTAAAAAAAAAAAAAGTGTAATACAGGCGTATACTACGAGCTGATGGGTAGTTCTTAAAAGACAAGCAGAGAAGGTAAATATTTTTTTTGACCGAGAGCGATTCTGCTCTTTTTAAAAGCCAACCAATTCGCTAACGTTTTTTTTTTTGTAAATTATTAATTAATTATTTAAACGTCTGATAAATAAAAGCCGGTTGTTTTCGGTGAGGACGCTACGGGTGGGAGGAGGTGGAAAGGGGGGTGGGGGGTGGTTTTAAAGACTTAAATCGAGAGACGATTATTTAAACGAGGCTTTTTAAACGACGCAGAATCGCTACGTCCACACCAAACACTGCCTGGTATATAGGACATTCACCTGGTATATAGGACATATACTCTGGTATATAAGACATTGCTCATAAGACTAGCTGTGGAAGTCTTATTTACACCCTGTTTACATCGACTGACTGTCAAAAAAAAAAGAAAATAAAAGCATTTGTAAAAGACGAGAGGTGATTAAATTGTAAAAGACGAGAGGTGATTAAATTGTAAAAGACGAGAGGTGATTAAATTGTAAAAGACGAGAGGTGATTAAATTGTAAAAGACGAGAGGTGATTAAATTGTAAAAGACGAGAGGTGATTAAATTGTAAAAGACGAGAGGTGATTAAATTGTAAAAGACGAGAGGTGATTAAATTGTAAAAGACGAGAGGTGATTAAATTGTAAAAGACGAGAGGTGATTAAATTGTAAAAGACGAGAGGTGATGAAATTGTAAAAGACGAGAGGTGATTAAATTGTAAAAGACGAGAGGTGATTAAATTGTAAAAGACGAGAGGTGATTAAATTGTAAAAGACGAGAGGTGATTAAATTGTAAAAGACGAGAGGTGATTAAATTGTAAAAGACGAGAGGTGATTAAATTGTAAAAGACGAGAGGTGATTAAATTGTAAAAGACGAGAGGTGATTATTTTACCTTCGAGACGTGAGTCTTGTGTTCGTTTTTTTGACATTTCCTGCGTCATGTGTGACAGACCGAACTAGAAAGGGTAGAAATGATGATAGAAAAGAACACGACGGTACGATATTTGAGCCCAACCATAAGACCTACTGCCACGGCGTACGATGGCATGACCTTTGACCTAATACCCAAGGGTCATGGCAAAGGCCGAGCCTTATTCACAGTCCCGATCCTTGTTCATACAGCTCGCTGCATCTATCCACCTCTTCTTATCGCCCACGTAACGTCTGCATGACCAATGTACATAAACACATCTCTTTTCAAATTTACATACAAATCAAATAGGAATTAAAAAAAATTACATTAATCACGTCTCGAAGTCGGCGTGAAAGTTTCTAAATTCGATTAAAGAAATGGGGAGAAAAAAAGGGGGGGGGGTAAAAATCTTTTTCGTAAATGGTTGAATATATGACGCCCAAATACTGTCTTAAATTGTTACTCTCTCCCAAAGAGGAAAGGGGGGTGGGGGGGGTGTCGGTCGGTTAGGGGGGGGTGTCGGTCGGTTAGGGGGGGGGGTGTCGGTCGGTGGGGGGCGTGAGGGGGGGTGGTAAATCTTGAAGACTTTTATAACACCTGATTCTGTCGACTAGCGGCGTTCTCGTGAGTTCAAATTGCAGATTCCATCGCGAAGGAGGGAGGGAGGGGGAAGATTATGATATCTGGATCAGCAGAGTTTAATTGCTTTAATAACGTTCAAACACACGTTAGCGAAAGTTGAAATACCCTGACGTAAAAGAGGAATTCCGGAGGGAGGATTTTTCACAAATATGTAAGATACTCTCTCTCTCTCTCTCTCTCTCTCTCTCTCTCTCTCTCTCTCTCTCTCTCTCTCTCTCTATCTATCTATCTATCTATCTATATATATATATATATATATATATATATATATATATATATATATATATATATTCCTATGAGTCCACGGGGAAAATGAAACACGAAAAGTTCCCAAGTGCACTTTCGTGTAATAATCACATCATCAGGGGAGACACAAGAGAGAAATATAACAGTCAGTTGATATACATCGAAGAGACGAAGCTAGGACGCCATTTGGTAAACATATAATTGTCCAAAACAATATATATATATATATATATATATATATATATATATATATATATATGGTTCACTTCGATCGTGGTTTTGATCAAACGCCATTATATACAAGGGTCGTCTTCGTCTTGCCCAAGGGTCGTACACCGTCGTGCACCAGGGTTATACTGTCGTCTTCCTCAGGAGGTCGTACCCTCGTGCTTATGAGTTCGTACCGTCGTGCTCTTGGGGTCGTACCGTCGCGCCCAAGGTTCGTACCGTCGTACTCAAGGGTCGTACCGTCGTGCTCAAGGGTCGTACCGTCGTGCTCAGGGGTCGTACCGTCGTGCTCAAGGGTCGTACCGTCGTGCTCAAGGGTCGTACCGTCGTGCTCAAGGGTCGTAACGTCGTGCTCAAGGGTCGTACCTTCACAACACCCAGTGGTCGTACCGCTGTGCTCAAAACGTCCAAAATCATTCATGAACCACATTAACCACCTCAGACAAAATATAGAACAAAAAAAAATATTTGAATATACATTTGACGAATTATAATCAGTTTAACGATTGTAAATACGCCGATTCCCGTTTGCTTAGGGGGGGAGGAGGTGCAAGCCAGGCCAAACTATTCCAGTGGGAATGAGCGAACTGGCTTAATCATCTCTGACTGGCAGGACCAAATGGCATTGCTCAGACGGACGGACGGACGCACGGACGGAATGTGGGTTGGGCCATTTCTTTCATCTGTTTCCTTGCGCTACCTCGCAAAGGCAGGAGACAGCGACAAAGCAAAATAAATAAATATAAATAAATAAATAAATATATATATATATATATATATATATATATATATATATATATATATATATATATATATATATATATATATATATATACATTTTCCCTTCTCCCCACTCCTTCCGTTTTAGCTCCTCCCTCCCCTCCCTCCCTCCTTCCCTCCCCTCCCTCCCCTCCCTCCCTCCTTCCTTCCCCTTCCTCCCTCCTTCCTTCCCTCCCGTTGCCAAATCATAAGCGCCACTGATCTGCCTTCTGCTTGACGGAGTTCTCCTGGACTCACTACAACGAGAATGTCGGACAGCTTACCAGCCAATGAATGGCTCCGCGGCCAACGCTGCTTCCAGCACAAACCTGGCCTCTTGAGGGAGAGAGAGAGAGAGAGAGAGAGAGAGAGAGAGAGAGAGAGAGAGAGAGAGAGAGAGAGAGAGAGAGAGAGAGAGAGAGAGAGAGAGAGAGAGAGAGAGAGAGACCGAGAATGGTTAGGCAGTCTGTCTGTCTATATTTTTTTCCCCAGCCACCCTGTGTCCCCAGTCCAGTTAGATGGCTAGTTAGCTGGCGACTCCAATTACCTCAACTTCCCCCCCCCCCCCCCCTTCCGTTTTCTCTTAATTGGGACGCGCGCTCCAACCGCAGCTTTTTATGAGCAAATTTCAATTTCTATCAGTGCTGGAACGCCAGGGTCGAATGCCTACCTGGCTGCCAGCGCGTACACTATCAACCCTGAAGGACTTATTTGGCGAAGTCCTCTCCAGGGAGAGTCTTCCAGCACGTCTAAAGAACTGTGTACAATATTTCAGTTCTGCCTGAATTGAGAAGGTCACTCCTCTCCCCCGTTTTCTTTTAAGGTTTGCGTAAATGGAGGTAAGGAGTAAGGAAAGATAATTCCTTTGCATGATCAATCAATCATTTGAGACTTTTTAATCAGGCTTTTCAATGTAGAGAGTAAAAAAAAATATATGTATACTTTTTTGAGTACAAATACGTACACTTTTTGAGTAAAAATACGCATACTTTTTCTTTTAAAAATACGTATACTTTTTGAGTAGAAATATGTATACTTTTTTAGTAAAAATATATATACTTTTTGAGTAGAAATATGTATACTTTTGAGTAAAATATATATACTTTCTTCAGTACACATATGTATACTTTTTCAGTAAAATATGTATACTTTTTCAATAGAAATATGTATACTTTTTCCACAGCTGACTTTTATGCCTGATCCCGATAAATATGAACTACACATAACGAAGGTATGATAATGGAACTGATAATGATAATGATAATGAACTTATTGTCATGGTAAAAAAAAAAAATAGGTTCCACCGAACTCATCTTTCCCCCGAGGTTATACTCATCATTCCTTTTACTCATCCTTGACTCAGTAACATCTCGAGAGCCCATCCTCCGACCCATGTCGTTATCGTGAGCTTAGATAGGCTTATCTCTTATCAATTATCGAGATCCTTATATCCTCCAGCTTGCTCAGGTTCTGTCCCCTTTATATATATATATATATCTATATATATATATATATATATATATATATATATATATATATATATATATATATGTATATATATATATATATATATATATCTATATATATATATATATATATATATAGATAGATAGATAGATAGATAGATAGATAGATGGATAGATAGATAGATAAACAGATAGATAGATAGATAGATAGATAGACAGATAGATAAATAGATAAATAGACAGATAGATAGATAGATAGATAGATAAATAGATAGATGATAGATAGATATATAAGATATGACCCAACTTTACATATTCGAATACCTGCTTTTCATAACTTGTCGTCCATACCGTCACTTAAAACTATGTAAGAGTTGTAAGTATTCTTTTACACTTACCCTCTCTAATGCCTTTCCTTCTAGTTAACTGTCTCTTTCTCATTTTCCGTTCTTTCATTTACGTGTTAATCATGGTTTCCTTTCCCGTTCTGGCCATAGTTCCATCTCTCATTAGTTCTGTTCTTCTAATCATTTATCATTAATTCATCTATTTACCATTTAATCTCCCGTTCTCCACTGACTGGTATGTACACACGACCAAAAAATTATCTTCACGGATGGATCCGATAAATTTCGATATGATCAATACACGACTCGCGTTTCTCGTTAGTACCGGTAATCAGCAACACGAAACAAATTTCCTAATAATCATAGTAGCCACATTTTATAATTATTTACACCGAAATATGAAATGAATGCAACATTAATTATGGCAAATGACAGGAAATGTCGCTGAAAATCGATGTATTTCAGTACTGCGATAGCAGGGCTACCATTGTGAGGTCAGATTAATGGGAATTTATCAAAATGCTTCGTGCAGGTTGTCACATTGTTTCACTTAAAAAAAAAAAAGTGGGAAGATACCTTTTATATATCGTGTGTACCGATTTAAAGGGGGAGTATTTGTACCATTTCATGACCATTGTGACATGGCAATATTTTGATTTACTGTCCAACCTGACTGAAACCAGATACTAACCTGCGACAGACTTGGTCCCAATCGAAATACAAATCAATTTCCCAATTAGAAAAAAAAGGAAAAAAAAAATCGACGGGGGAAAAAAAACTTTTTTTGCAAAGTGATCATGCTTAAGTTGTAATCTGATCCGTTCATACAGCTTTGCCACACTTCACCTTACGCAAGGTGATCACCACCCCCTCTCTTTTCACCGAAACATCTGGCAGGATTCACTCAGTCCGCGTGCCACCTCATCCTAAACACATCATATTCCCTACCCCCATCCTGTAGCACATTCAACATTCATGTGTCATCACAAAACGAAACATAAGCAATATCATCAATAATTACCATTACATAAGTGCAATGGGAATGAACAATAAAAGAAGAAATCAAAGAATTATATGTAACACAATGGTAAATACGTGCAGTTACAAGGATAAATATAAATAAACAAATATTAAACTTCAATTCCACCAACTAGCTTTTTCTGAACATTTTAGCAATACTGAGTCTCCCACAATATCAAACGCAACTTTCTATTTCGCGTTGCTTATCCTCCACAAAGTCTAACACCTCACACATCTTCCTTGCAACCACCACCTCATCTTTTTTAAGAGAGTCTTTCTTTTACGATTTTACAGTCTGCGCTTCATAATTCTTTCTTCCCTGAGATTTCTAATTCTATCACTTATTTCTGTAGAATTGAACGATCTGCTTTTACGTACAGCATCGCTTTTTTATATATATATATTTTGTTAACGTTTTTAAGATTCACTTTTCCCGCTTTCTTTTTTTCATCAGTTTTTGGTTTTCCCAACTAAACCTATTTCATGACAAGAACGGTCTCTCGTTTTCTATCATTTATTCTATTTCAGAATAAATGATAAAACAATTCATCATCTCTTTCGAGTATTTTCCTTTTTTCTTCTGTGTTGTAAACTTGCGTTTCTTTCTTTCCCTTACGTCAGATGAGTTCTCACTGTTTTTCTCTAGTTTTTTTTTTCCAAAAGAAGGAACAGAGAAGGGGGCCAGGTGAAGATATTCCCTCAGAGGCCCAGTCCTCTGTTCTTAACGCTACCTTGCTAATGCGGGAAATGGCAAATAGTTTGAAAGAAAGAAAAGAAATATATATATATGTATATATATATATATATATATATATATATATATATATATATATATATATATATATATATATATATATATATATAAACGTAAAACACGAAAGTCAGTGTGTTATACTAACGAAAAACCTCACCTTTCTGGGGAAGCTAACAGCATTTCACCAACGGAATCTACCTTTGGTAACAATGTTTTGCTGTATTCTGACATACCCCAATGGCGTTGTTGATACAGCCTTGGCTACAGAGGACATTAACTACCTCTCTACCTGTTCTAACTTTGGCGTCTCGCAATAGCTTCATACAATAACTCCAAAGCTAATGATGTGCTTTATATATGCACCATAATTTCCTCTTAAGGGAATAGGTGGCTTAATCACATGTCTGCTAATTACCTGTTGAACTCTTTCCAACTATCATTACGCTCGAATCATTAACTACTACTACTCCAACTACTAGTAAATTAACTGCTCTGTAACTGCGTTTTTTTTTGAGAAACCCAAATTTCTAAAAATGCTAAACAATCACTTTTTCCTCTTTCAACAACGGCGTAGCTCCCTTGTTAAAACACTTGTAATTGCACTGGATGAATCCCACTGCAAACTATCGCGTGTCTATGATTGGCCTCGTAACCGGATTGTCGCTAATTCCCTTACGACGCAATTGCTTTTCAACTGTCCGTCGGCTATGATTGGCCAATGCTGCCACGGGGGGGGGGGGGGGGGGGGGGGGGGGTCCTCTCCCCTCATCCCCCTCCCCCACCACCAGATCTTTAGGTGTAGCAATTGTCAGATATCCTTCGACATCCATTTTCCCTTCAGCTTCATACATGCGACAAACCACCGTCTCTTCAACGCTCTCCGGGGTAGACAAGAATCTTCGTCTACCATTCTAGGAAAGCTCTATGCACCCTCCACCCCCATAGCAGCTCTAGGCGGAGGCCTGGGCTCTATAAATTGAAAAAGAAAAGAGAGAGAGAGAGATCTTGCTTATCTAGTAGCCAAAACAAGAGCGTGGCACGTCGTATCAACATGCTGGGGAAAGTTATACGACTATTTGCCTCGGTCTGTTGGTTTCCTCTTGACCTGGACACACACTCCCCTGAGACTTCTTCTGTATTACTGGGTCGCAAGTTTTCTTTTTTCGGTGGGTCGCCGTGTCGTAAACAGATATATGTAAATGATAAGTGAAATGCATTGATGATAATGATGATGATGATGATGATGATGATAAAAATATTAATAATGATATCAATAATAATAATAATAATAATAATAATAATAATAATAATAATAATGATAATCAAATCATCAGTAGTAGTAGTCGACAAGTAGTCATAAAGATATGAGAGAGAGAGAGAGAGAGAGAGAGAGAGAGAGAGAGAGAGAGAGAGAGAGAGAGAGAGAGAGAGAGAGAGAGAGAGAGAGAGAGACCGACCATCTCCCCCCTCCCACCCCTTCTACGAACACAGTATAGTTTTCCCCATTTCAAATGTTTTTTCCCATTTACCGAAGGTATTTTCCCTCACCATACACGAAAGTACTTTTGAGCACAAACGCGATCCTACATCATCCATGAGGTAAATTCCATTGATTGAGCGACACAGCGTCTGATTCACTGGAGAGGGAGAGGGGGGAGGAAGGGGGAATTGTAAACAAAAACCCCGGAGAGCAATCAAGCAACGACCGAGCCAACAGCGACACTCGCAACGAAAAGAACACGGCGAAGAAAACGGGGTGTAACACATCCCCGGGGGGGAAACACTTTCCAAAACTTGGAAGTGTATCTGGTGCAAGAATGGTCTTGGGAGGGAGGAAGGGGGGTTCGGGGGTTGAGGGGGGAGACAGCCAAACAACCCCCCAAACCCCTTTTCTATTTTCACAGCCGGGAGCATCGAAGTAAAAGAGCAAGACGCCAGCCAGACTTCGAGGATCGAGCCGCCTTCCAGACTCAGCACAGCTGGGGCGGTGGTGTTCTTCACACTCATGGCCACCCAGTCCATATATGTGTTGCCCCCTCACCACCCTGGTGATGACGCGCGCGTCTGTCGTGCGCAATGGTCCTGTCTCCTCATAGAGAGAGAGAGACTCTCTCTCTCTCTCTCTCTCTCTCTCTCTCTCTCTCTCTCTGGCCCTACGTTTCAGCCTGACGTGACACCTTAACCATCTCTCTCGTTCATCTCAGTTCACGTTCATCTCAGTTCACGTTCACCACACTTCACGTTCACCTCCCTTCATGTTCACCTCGGTTCACGTTCACCACGCTTCACGTTCACCTTCCTTCATGTTCACCTCGGTTCACGTTCGTCTCAGTTCACGTTCACCACGCTTCATGTTCACCTTCCTTCATGTTCACCTCCCTTCATGTTCACCTCCCGTCATGTTCACCTCAGTTCACGTTCACCTCCCTTCATGTTCACCTCAGTTCACGTTCACCTCACCCCGCACTCCCTGCTCTCACAACACACTCTCCCACGTACAACCTCGCCTCACTCACATACTTTCCCTTAAGCCTTGGATTATACCGCTCCGGGTATACTGCTACTCTCTGGTTATACTAGACGGATATACTGAGGATAGACAAGGGTTATATAATCCTCTTTGTCACTACGGTTACAAGAGCCTGATGACTGTCATTACTGTCACAATCTGTCACATGACAGCCACTACTGTCACCCTCCGTGACAACTGTTACATGACTGTCACAAGAGTGGTCAGAAGTTCTAAGAACTTGGATAGATAACACTGACCTTTGACCTGACCATTACGAATGAATTCCGAAGTTCAATTTCAACATAAACACACACACACACACACAAACACACACACACACACACACACACACACACACACACACACACACACACACACAAAGAGAAAATTATCATTATTATTATCATTAGTATCATTATTATTATTATTATTATTATTATTATTATTATTATTATTATTATTATTATTATCATTATTATTATCATCATTATTAGTTGTAATAATAGCTGCAGTAGAAGTAGTAGTAGTAGTAGTGGTAGTAGTAGTATCATAAAGGAACTCAGGAAGTGCTATGTCAAAATGTGTAGCCATCAGCCATGGTCGAGGAACAACAACAACAACAACAACAACAACAACAACAACAAACAACAACAACAAACAACAGAGGAGAAATTAGTCCTGGAACATCATCGGCGAAGGCGCCCACTCCCCCCCCCCCCCCCCACACACACACACACACACACACACACACACACACACACACTGGTCACTCCAGGCAGACGGCGGTTCACCAAGACTCCACCAAGACTTCCAGTAACATGTCGCTTTTTTCCCCCTGGAAGGCCAGACGCTTGAGTGAAGAATATCCGAGGTAAAGTATTTTGGACCCGCTGGGCGCTGGGGGGGCCTTCGTCAGTTGGGAGGATGAAGGAAAAGGTCTAACTTTCTTTCCTTCATTCAACGGGAGAAAAGACATCAACTTCTTTCTCTTTTCCTGGTCTTAAGACAGGAGGGTAAAGACTGACTCTTTCCCCTGGTCTCCAGTTTATAGAAGGATAGGCTGGCTGACTCCCTCAGGTTCCTCCGTCAGGAAGGAGAACAGACGGAGGCTCTAGGTAACCTCCATCGTACTGCATCCGAGAGGCCTCGACCTTCGTCAGGCACTAGGGAGCGGGGCAGGCGCCACGACCAGGTAAGTATGGTACATATGAGACCGCTCCTGTCGGTTCTTCAGTTCCCTGTGGTACTGGGACCAGGCCGTCGGAGAGACGAGGGCTCGTGCTAGAGAGAGAGAGAGAGAGAGAGAGAGAGAGAGAGAGAGAGAGAGAGAGAGAGAGAGAGAGAGAGAGAGACCTGGCATGAGGTTCTCCAAAGACACAAACTGGAATAGCCTGGAAGGTGTGTGTGTGTGTCTCTCTCTCTCTCTCGCGTCGCCATCCACACACACACTCCCGCGTGTGCCCAAGAATTGTAGATCCCGTGGGGGCACCAAGGGCCTCTCAGGCTCCTTCGTCCTCTGGTGGACCAAGTAAAGTTGACTCCAACTCTTCCATTGACCACTGGAGGATCATCACCTGTGAATCTCTCTCGACCTTCTGGATCCAGGCTCAGATGAGCCTCAATGATGGAGAGAGAGACACTCGGAATGTCACGATCTAAGAGACAATTACTTCGTAGGTTTTAGAGACAGAGACGAAGATGTGAGGAAAACGTAGAGATAAGGAAAGAAATAACGAAATGAAATATAATCCAAGATCCCGATAAATGGGATTTATTACCGTAATAGATTATTTATCAACCAGTCGTGCTCTCGATGGCTGCCTGTGATGACGTAAGGTTTACGACCCACGTAGTAATCCTGGCTCCCATCTGAACTGCCCAGGTGGACGAGGGCGTCGTTGTGTTCATCAGTGGGATAAGGTACGTGGGTCTTCCCAGTGGTCAGGCACACTACGTGGGCAGATGAATGACAGGAGCTACACAGACCCCGTCCACAGTGGTGTGTGTGTGTGTGTGTGTGTGTGTGTGTGTGTGTGTGTGTGTGTGTGTGTGTGTGTGTGGGTGGGTGTAATACTTTACGTAAGTATGATTACTTAAAGCAATCTTCCTAGTTCTATCTCACACATCGTATAACATTTTTATCCTTTTAGAAAATGTCTTAATTTCCTCTTTGATGATCTGGTGGGAACTGCACATTCGTCAAAGGACTTCAAGTTTTCGCTGGATTATATTTGGATTACCTTTGGATTATATTTGGATTACCTTTGGATTATATTTGGATTACCTTTGGATTATATTTGGATTACCTTTGGATTATATTTGGATTACCTTTGGATTATATTTGGGTTACCTTTGGATTATATTTGGGTTACCTTTGGATTATATTTGGATTACCTTTGGATTATATTCCCCATAAGAGTAATTCAACGTAACTTGATATATTTCGTGGGGGGGAGAAACATGGGCTTCCAGATAATGGAAAATATAGCCTCGTACCCGCAGGTCTTCTCAATATGTCTCTGGCTTTTTCCAATGGTCTTTTCGTGTCG